>NC_088780.1:72071874-72371874 GCF_958450345.1 Calliphora vicina
GAATAAGAACATGTTCATAAATAAAATTGTACATGAAGGAAATTTTTACTTTTTTTACACAAATTTTTTGCTATTTTATAATAAATTGCATTATGTAGTTCAAATATTTTTATATTCCACGTATTCCTTTTTAAGTAATAATATAACAGGTAATATTACTAAATATTGTAAAATTTTCCAAAACAACATTGAAAAACCCATTGGTGTACTTTCGTATTTTTATTTTGACCTACAATATAATATAAACATAAATTTCAGTTGTATTTTTATAGTCAATTTTTTCTTATTGCACACAATAAATACTACAAATGAATTGAAATCATCTCATACAAAAATGCCTCATACATGATTTAAATGACTTGAAATTATTTCCCATGTCATCCATGCATCTGTTAATTTTTTTAATGTTGTGTGTGTTATGATGTTGTTAAAATGATGCTGCATTTGTTTTTTGTTTTGATATACATTGCCTTTGCGTGTTGCAAAAAAATTTCTGTGAAGATACGCAATAAATGCCCTACACTTTTTCTTCAAATCGTTGGGCAGTTGCATTTGTTCCATTGGAACATTTTCGTAGATTTATATTTTTGTAGCAATTATGCCGCGAAAGATTCTGAAACACTTCATTAAATTTAAACACGTTTGTCTTTAATATCATTAAATATATTATAAACTTCACCGTTAAGGATTTATACATTAATTTAATTTTCGTATAATAGGACAATTGGCTTTGTTCATGGAGTTTTATTTTATTTAGCAATGTAATTATTAAATGTCCCGTTAATAATATTCGAGCGGTTGTACCTAAGTCAGGTAGTATTTAAAATATGTATGTGAAAAACATTACATTTTTAATTCCATGAAAATTATTGGCATTTTATGGCTTATATTCCACGTATTCCTTTTTAAGTAATAATATAACAGGTAATATTACTAAATATTGTAAAATTTTCCAAAACAACATTGAAAAACCCATTGGTGTACTTTCGTATTTTTATTTTGACCTACAATATAATATAAACATAAATTTCAGTTGTATTTTTATAGTCAATTTTTTCTTATTGCACACAATAAATACTACAAATGAATTGAAATCATCTCATACAAAAATGCCTCATACATGATTTAAATGACTTGAAATTATTTCCCATGTCATCCATGCATCTGTTAATTTTTTTAATGTTGTGTGTGTTATGATGTTGTTAAAATGATGCTGCATTTGTTTTTTGTTTTGATATACATTGCCTTTGCGTGTTGCTGTTAAGTAGGTAAAAGAACATAACATGACATGACAAAAGCATCATGTGGCAATTGTCATCATGTTAAACAATGCAGCTTGTGCAGGTCTTTAATGTACATACATATATACTAATTATAAAAAATAATAATGCATCCACAACAAAGGTGAAGGGTATATAAGATTCGGCATAGCCGAATATAGCACTCTTACTTGTTTTTATTTTCACATGTACGCAAGCACACACATTGTATAAAAACAGTCAGTCTCGCATGGGCATTGATAGAAGCAGGTTGTGTTACGCTTTTATGTTTGTTTATTTCATTATTTCAGCTATTTGTTTTTGCCAGAGAATAATTCTCAACTCATACAACTACAAGATCTAAAAACTGTAGTGGTGTGAGTTTGCATTTCGCTGCTCTAAATCATACATTTCGTTCATTAGAGTGCCACTAATTACTGTATATTTTTGATTTTCGGAGCTTAAAAGGTATATATTTAAATAAGGCTTACATGTTGGATGAAGATTGCATATTCCAACAAGATAATGCTGCAATCCATATTTCTAAGCAATCGCAATCTTGGTTTAATGAACATAGCATTCCTCTGTTGGACTGGCCTGCTTGTAGTCCGGACTTAAACCCAATGTAGAACTTGTGGGGATACATGGTCCGTAAAGTTTATGCAAATAATGGCCAGAATGAAAGCATAATGACTGTGACAGAGCTGAAACTAAGAATTAAACAAGTCTGGGAGGAAATTGATTCCAATCTGCTTAAAAATCAATGCCAGACCGTATTTTTGAAACAATCCATAACAAAGAATCATACTCACATTATTAATAATGCTACAGTGGCCCATAAATTAAAGTGCGTTTATAGGAAAATACCCTTAAAAATGTCTGTTAATCTCGAAAATTAAGTAAAAAAAATAAATAAAGTACAAATGAATTTTTTTTTGTAAACAATATTTTAAGTGAAGTCTTATCTAATTTAAATATGTTCATGTTTAATTTTTACAATCTTTAAAAAAAAAATAGTGTGCGTTTATAGGAATATGCAGCAGTGTAGAGATGAGCGATCCCGTGATTTTTGAAGAACGTCGTTCTCAGTGAACGTGATTTATAAATCACTTTTCTTTTAAACTGTGACTAGAGATGAGCGATCCCTTGATTTTTGAAGAACGTCGTTCTCAGTGAACGTGATTTATAAATCACTGTTCTTTTAAACAGTGACTGTGATCACGTTTTATCTATGTTAAGCAAAATAACAATTATGTTAAGAAGAATACATAACATATTATTTTCATTCTATAAAATTATTCAATAGAATTTAATGCATCAAAAATAAATTTTAAAAATTTTTTTTTACAATATTTGAATTAATATTATATTTTTTGTCTATAAATTTATACTTATATATCTTTGTTTTTATATAAGATAAATTATAAGATAATTATACTCTTTTTATTAGTCAGTAAAGAATATTGTTCTCTAGACTTTAAATAAATAAATAAATAAAATCTGTTCTTATGTTAACCAAAAACTAATATTTGCTGATTTAAAAACGTCTGTTAAAAAACATAGGAAAATAACAGAATTAAGCAAATGCAACAAACTGTATTGGAGATATATAAAATTATGCGCCTAAAAATATGCAGTAACTGCTGTTACCAGTGAATGTTAAAAAATATAAAAGAACGACATTTAACAGTTTGTTGAAATACGTAAAAGAACGACTTTCTGCATTTGTTACCAGTGAATGTTGAATAATATAAAAGAACGACATTTAACAGTATGTTGAAAAATATGAAAGAACGACTTAAATGAACCTGTTACTTGCTATATTCAGTAACTGTTGTTACCAGTGATTTTTCAATCACAGTGATTAAATCACAGGTATGGAAATATCGCTCATATCTAACTGTGACCGTGTTCACATTTTGTCTATGTTAAGCAAAATAACAACTATGTTAAGAAGAATTCATTATGTATTATTTTTATTCTTAAATCTGCTCTTATGTTAACCAAAAACTAATATTTGCTGATTTAAAAAAGTCTGTTAAAAAACATAGGAAAATAACGGAATTGAGCAAATGCAACAAAATTTTAAGAGAACTAACTGATATGTTACTTGATATTTTATTTTATACACTGTGTTGGAGATATAGCAATGGCGCGGATTTCCATGCATTTATGTATAATTAAAATATGCGCCTAAAAATAGGCAGTGACTGTTGTTACCAGTGAATGTTGAAAAATATAAAAGAACGACATTTAACAGTTTGTTGAAATACGTAAAAGAACGATATTAAAAGTACCTGTTACTTTCTTGTTTTGTTACCAGTGATTTTTTTAAAAACCTTACCAGGAATGTTAAAAAATATAAAAGAACAACATTTAACAGTACGTTGAAAAATGTGAAAGAACGATATTAAAAGTACCTGTTGTTCCAGTGATTTTTCAAAAACGTTACCCGCGAATGTTGAAAAATATAAAGGAAACAACTTTTAACAGTATGTTAAAAAATATGAAAGAACGATTTAAATGTACCTATTACTTGCTATATTCAGTAACTGTTGTTACCAGTGATTTTTCAATCACAGTGATTAAATCACAAGTATGGAAATATCGTTCATCTTTATGCTCTACCACTTGGATGTTTTGTATCATAAGTAGAGTTTTCACGGGAATTCCCGGGACGAGAAATCCCTGGTATTTTGTGTCAGAAAAAAACACCATAAACTCAAATAGACCAATAAAAAGTTCATTATTCAAAATATTCCAAAAACTCGTGAATGTTTCCGACTATCACAGAATTCTATCCGATCGAAAGTGTAATTATTTTTTCAACAAATATATGTATAACATTTCGCTATCTTTCCATGAGAAATTCGAAATATTGATAAAATTGACCTTTGACCTTCACGATTTAAGGGTTGACGTTTTCCGATTTTAGTAAAACTTTCAGACTATATTAAAAATAACCTGGACTATAATATTCTAAATAGGTTTTACTTAAAATTCTTAACAGTAAGGATATTCGGCTCATTCGCCAAAATATGGCCAACAAATTAGTTTTTCACAGGTACGGAAAAACTATAGGAGGTATTGTTATACTTTTTTCATATTTTTATTTCCTATTATGTTCTCAATACATCCCAATGTGATGATCAAACAAAATTTTTAAAAATTTTAAATTAGAGATTTGAAACTGACGTTAAAAAATTAAATTTGTTTGGTCATCCATCCCTGCGAATAGGTTAAAGGCATCCAACGAAGACAAAAACTCATATACAAGTAAATATGGATATGTTTTAAGTAAAAATAAGCTTTTACTTTAATATTTCTCAAAATATGTTAATTTTGTTCCTACATTTCTTGTTCTAGTGGCCTGAAAAACGTTAATGGTCGAATTTTTAATAACTTTAACATTTGGTAACCAATTTTTTTCTTTTATATCTTATTAGAACGACAATTACGTACACATTTCGATTCTTTTAAATTAAATTGCAAAAGTAATTATGTAATGGCAAAATTTTTACAAAAATAAAAAAAATTGTGTTTTTTCACCTTGTAAATGCACCTCAAATCTTCAGCGTCTGGTGCCGCAACGAAATTAGTACGAAAATACTACAAAGAAATTAGTGAAACAAATCATTCAACACAAAATATAAGCAAAATACACCTCAGTTTTTGATAGAACTTCTAGTGTTGATAATTTTGTATTTGTGACGAACGTTTTCTCCACATCAAGCAATCAGCAATCGCTCTGCTGTTGTTCTGCCGACGTAATTGCTTAAGCTTAGCAATAAAATTTACTACGTTGAGACCTAGGGTTATGCCGATTAATAATAAGAATGTGCCAGAGCTGGGAAACTTTAACCCTTCCTCAAATGAAATTCAGATGTAAATCTTCAAAACGCCTATACACGTGTCTTTTTTTTGTCTCCTCTATCAAAATTTATTGGTCCTACCTTGTCATTTTTTTTGTGTTGTACAGTGTTATTTATAAAAAATTGTATTATACCCTTAAGCTCTATCAACATTGCCGAATCTTTGCTTAATGAAGTGATCTCAGGGTATTACACAAATCTGTCCAAAGTTTGATATCATTGTCAGTGAACGTGGTTAATTTGAAGTCAGATAGTGCATGATTGAAGCATTTATAAATACGCAAAAAGTTTATTACCATGTTAGACAAATATGTCCAATGATGTTTAACATCATGTATAAGACGGACTCCATGTCCGTTTGCAACATTAGATTTATTAAATAGTAGCTATTAACCCGCTACTTCGTTAGCGAAGCTAATCAACCAAAGTATAACGCAAGTGAGAAAATTAATGTTTTTTTGTTATTGCACGGATTTGGGAATTAGCTTGTTATTACAAAAAATACTATAAGTACTAATGAGGAGCCGCAGAACAAAAGGTACTTTTTCAAATTTTTAAAAAACATATTTTAAAAAATTTAGGTTTTTATGAGTTTAGGAAACGTATCATTCCTATGTACACTGATTTGAAGAATTTAAAAGTTCTATCAAAGAAAAAGTATAAATAAGTAGTTTCTTGTAAATTCCGACTTCTTTCAGATATATTTAATGTTTTCAGGTTGGTTAATTAAAAAAAAACAAAAGGTACCATAAGTAGATCCCTAATCATCCTCTGGAATATAGATGTGCACTTTAATTCTGATAAGTTTATTAATACAATAAATCAGTCTCAGATAAAAATATTAAGTCCCTTTTAGCTATACTAAACTTAGGTAGAAACAAGGTATATTAATTATAAGGTAGTGTTATCAGAACAGCTGATCGTTGTTTGCTACTATGTTCATTTTTCGCCGTGGTGCAGAATCAATGTCAAACTTTGTTTACATTTTGTAAATGTCTAATTTTGTTTTGATGTTAAATTCGTTTATGTTTTAAAACCAATAATAATACTACAACAAAATTAAGAATTAATTAAGAAAAAACAAAAATAGATGTGCACTTTAATTCTGATAAGTTTATTAATACAATAAATCAGTCTCAAAAATATTAAGTCCCTTTTAGCTATAACCATTCTAAACTTAGGTAGAAATGTATAATGCAAATAAAGAAGAAATCTAATCAGAAGAAAGAACTTAGTCTCTATTGCCACATTTTTTAAATACCTAGAAATTTGTATGTTACTAAGTTCACAAATCAGAGAAATCAATAAGTAAGATAAAAAAATACAATTATGTACCCATTTGTGGGTACATATAAAAACGTATGTAATCACATTTACGCCGATATGATAAAAATATAAAATCATATAAAGTAATTGTTACTCACTTAAATGACAAAAAAATTAAATTTTACACTTACCAATTAAAGCAAGAACGAGCGTATAGAGTCGTCATAAAAAATTTACACCATTCAACGCCCACAACCGATATTAAATATGACATTGAAAAAATGGTCATAAAGTTAGAAACATTACGAATGTTCGTAGTAAAGTTACCAAAAACCCCCTACCAATGTTTTATATTGATTTGGAACCTGATGTAAATAACAAAAGCATATATAATATCAAAAACATAAACAACGCTATCGTCAGTATTGAACCTCCAAGAAAAACTAATGATCTTGTGCAATGTCACAGGTGCCAAGAGTTTGGGCATATCAAAACTTACTGCCGTAAACAGGTAAATTGTGGTTTAGGTCACCTAACAATTGAATGTACCAAAAACATTGAAACACCCCCATGTTGTGTTAACTGTTTGCAAAACCATCCAGAAAATTATAAAGGTTGTACTGTATACAAAGAAATGTTAAAAAGAAGATGGCAAAACAATAATACATACAGGAGAGATAGAAATAACCAATATATTTTCAATACCATAGATTACCCAAACCAGTTAAACCAAAATATAAATTCTAATACAAACCAAAACAGTACGTTTTCTTATTCTGAAGTTTTACAAAATACACAACAACAAAACCAAATAAACAATCCTTTTGAAAAAATCGAAATGCTAATTCAAAGCCAAATAGAACAGACAAATAAGCTCATAAATATGATGTCTATTTTATTTGTTTATTTATTATGTGTTTATTTTTAATATTTATTTGTTTACACTTTATCTTATTACTTAAAGAGGTTAGCAATAAATATATTCCTTTTCTACTTAAACATTTTGTTTTGTTGTAATATTGATAATATGTCTATTTTAATTACAAAATTATGCAGCTAAATCTTAGGATTGTAATATGAAATGCCAATGGGCTTTCCAACCATGCCCAAGAGATAGAAATATTTCTTAAAACTAATTTAATTGATATTCTTCTAGTCTCAGATACGCATTTTATCAGCAGATCATTCTTCAAAATAAAAGATTATGATATAATAAAAGCTAATCACCCAGATGATAGAGCACATGGCGGAGCAGCAATATTAATAAAATCGTCAATTAATTACAAATTAAGTAATGCATGTGTAAAAATTGCTTGTGACTCAACTTTCATTTCTATAGGCTCTATTTATTTTCCACCACGATTTTCAGTTAAAAGTCAAGAATTTCAATATTTCTTCAGAGGCCTTGGACCAAGATTTATATTCGGAGGTGATTTTAACGCTAAACATCATGGGTGGGGTTCGAGATTAATAAATCCAAAAGGCAAAGAGCTGTACAAATGTATCAGCAGCAATAACTTTTCAGTTTTATCTACTGGCAGTCCAACATATTGGCCTACATATCCTCTGAAAATACCAGATTTGCTGGATTTTGCTGTATATTCTGGTATACCTAGTAACCTCCTTCAAATAACTGATTGTAATGATCTAAGCAGACCATTCTCCACTTGTAATTGACTTCAATACGTTTCTACATTGTCATTCAAAAAGATATAAAATTCTTAATAATAGGACTGACTTAATTTCATTTAGTACCTGGTTAGAAAGAAACATAAACCTCAACGTACCAATAAAATCAGTAACGGAATTAGATGAATCTTTTAGCAGTTTGATTCATGAAGTGGGGTTTTTATCAACACCATTTTCTGAAAATCACAATATTCAAGACCAGTTTTATGTTACTGCCGAAATCAGAAGAATGATTCAAAATAAAATAAGACTAAGAAGAATAGAAATCTTAATCTTACTAAATATGATGAACACTATTTGTGGAATGCAACAAAATATTTAAAACGTCCAGTTAAGAAAAATATTCCTATAAAAGATGAAAACGGCTTATGGTGCAGGACAGATAAAAGCAAAGCTGAAACATTTGCCTTACATTTGGATAAAACATTTCAACCTCACAATATAGATAACAGTTCTTACACAAAAGATATAGACGACTTTTTGGATAGTCCTTGCCAAATGGATTGGCAAATAAAACACATTTCACCCCAGGAAGTACGGGAAGAAATAACAAAATTAAATTGCAAAAAATCTCCAGGATAGGACTGTATTGATGGAAAAGTTGTTAAAGCCTTGCCAAAGAAAGCTGTTGTATTTCTTACCCTTATTTTTAATTTCATTCTAAGACTAAATCATTTTCCTTCGCAATGGAAATGTGCGGAAGTAATAATGGTACCTAAGCCAGGAAAGCCTGAAAATACTGTAACATCATATCGCCCAATAAGTTTGCTGGTCAAATTTTCCAAAATATTCGAAAAAATATTTCTGAGAAGAATGTTACCTGTGCTAGAAAAACAAAATATAATACCGGAGTATCAATTCGGATTCAGACATAAGCATGGCACACCCGAACAATGCCAATTTACAATTTATACGAGATTCTTTGGAAAATAAAAAATATTGTTCAGGTGTATTTTTGGATGTACAGCAAGCATTTGACAAAGTCTGGCATGTAGGATTATTCTACAAACTTAAAAAATTGCTCCAACCACATTTTTATCTGATATTAAAATCGTATCTTAGCCAAAGACAATAATATGTTAAAGTCAATAGAGAGTTTTCAGATATTTACAGTATCAAAGCTGGTGTCCCTCAGGGTAGTGTATTGGGACCAATCGTATACACAATCTTTACTTCGGACATGCCTGTAATAGATAATATTTTAGTTGCAACATACGGTGATGATACTGCAGTATTATCCGCTAGCGCAGATCCCATCGATGCCTCAATACAGCTTCAAAATATACTTGATGAAATAGGATATTGGTTAACTAAATGGAAAATAAAAGTCAACACTGAAAAATCTGCACATGTAACGTTTACCTTACGTCGTGGAAATTGCCCAAATGTATTCCTTAATAATTGTCATATTCCTCAAAATGACACGGTAAAATATTTAGGACTGCACATTGATCGTAGACTAACATGGAAAAATCATATAAAAGACAACATTTAAATTTGAAAATTAAACGCTTATTTTGGTTACTGGGACCAAGATCGAAACTAAGTCCAAGATCGAAACTAAGTCTTAGGAAATATAGCGAACATTATGTAGATAGATTGAGTAATCACTGTAATCCATTGGCCATAATGCTGCTAGATGACACCAACGAAGTTCGAAGACTTAAAAGAAATCACATATTGGATTTGCCATTTCGTAACTAACTATGTATTTATAATAAAATATCTGTAAATATTTATAAAATTAAGTACATATATTATTTAACTAACAACTTAACATAACTACACAGATTTATATTTTGTATGGTATATTGCTGTTCTCAGAGGTGTTCAGCAATGAATATTATTATTTATTTTTATAAAATTTACTTAATATCTTTGGATAGATTGTAAATAAAAAGAACTGAATAAAAAAAAAAAAATTACTGAGAATAAATCATATAGAATCTAGTAAAAAATTTCAATAAATTACGACTCACGTATTAAAGAAATTTACTGTTTGTCATAAAATATACCAAATAAGGGAAAGGTTTTTGTCTACACTGTAGCAAACTATTTTCACCACCAATGGAATTCCACTAATGGTGAATTGTTTAAAAACTCATTTTGAAAATAAAAATAATTTTTTAAACAGAAAAACAAACATTCTGCTATAGCGAAAGGTTTAGCCTGCATGGTATCCAAACAGACATGTAAAATTCTTAAAATAATATCTCACTTTTATAAATTTTTTGTATAAATTGTTCTTGTTTTTCATGAATTTTTATGGTAATATTTACAAAGTGATGTGATTTTTTTTTAAATTGGTAAAATTAAATTTCCAACCTTTAAGCCTTATTTAAATATATACCTTTTAAGCACTCTAATGAACATACTTAGATTCTAAAGAACGAAATGTATGATTTAGAGTAGAGTCAGAGTATCAATAAATTAAAGCCTATTCACATAAGATTTTTGACAACAGACATAGGTTTTAGGCTCTCATAAGAAATATTGTAAAAAAAACTTTCAATTTAAATAACTGAAACAAATTTTCATTAAAAGTAAATAATAATAAATTTTAAAACAAATACTGTTTGAAATTAGTTTTATGGTACGAAATTTAAGATAATAGTAAAATTTATAGATTTAATATTGACTTTTAGGCTTTAGTGGTTAGGGTGACAAAGTACAGCCAAAAGAAAGAAAATGTACCCAATGAGAATGTACAGGGTGTCAGCCGGGAAGGTATACTACTTTGTTTTGCCGCCATTTTGGTAAACATTAGTCTTGACAGTTCATATTTGGCAGTCGTGAAGTAGACACATGGCAAATTTATTGTTGAAAAATATTCGATAAACCAACGTGTTTTAATCGTTAAAACATTTTATCAAAATCAATCATCGATTACTGTGACGATGAGAAAGTTACGTGAAATTTTGAAATGCTGATGTTGAGGCCTCCACGGTCGCCTGATTTGACTGCTCCGGACTTCTTTTTGTGGGGATATCTGAAAAGCAAGGTTTATGAAAACAAATGCAGTCAAATCAGGCGACCAAATGTAGGAGATATACATGTTTACAGATGGTTCTACGGGGACTATTTTTACCCCATATGGCCACTTGAATTTTAAATTTCAAAAAAGTACCAGACACCTTTCGGCTCTTTTTTTGATTAAACGCATTTAAAATATCATTTCTCTGTTTATTTGTTTTGGAGATATAGAGGTACAGGTTTTACCCGTTTTTTCCCATTTGTCCCCCTTAAGCTACGTTTCCGCATACACCGTAATCGGCACCGAAAACGAAATTCCATACATTTGCACCGAAAAAAAGTTCTGAAACGAAGTCGTAACTTATTGAAATTTTTTACTAGATTCTATATGATTTATTCTCAATAAATGATCCAAGAAACATTAAAGTTATAATCTAAACATGTTCATATATCAGGAACAAATTTGATGTATGTGGTTTAAAAAATGCTGTTTCTTAATTATAATGATATGCAATTTTTGAGTTTTCGAAATTAACGATCATATCGACGTAAATGTGATTACATACGTTTTTATATGTACCCACAAATGGGTACATAATTGTATTTTTTTTTATCGTACTTATTGATTTCCCTGATTTGTGAACTTATGGTGTTTTTTTTTCTGTTCCATTTATGTTACCACTGGCGCAGGGGTATGTTCCATTCTAAAAATGTTTGCAAACATGCGAAAAGTTGCCGTTTTCCTTTCTAAATATGTTGCATAAATAATTGGTAAATATGTTACATATTTCACCCTCAATTATATTTGAGGGCAAGATAATACCCTTTTTTGCAACTGCGTTAAGTACTTGTTTGCAATTGAGTAACATCTGATTTCTATTATTGAAAATCAGTGTTGTTAATGCTGTTGGCAAACACACACAATTGAATGTTAAATATCGCTTTTAAATACAAAATTCATTCAATATTTGAAACGCTAAATATACACTAGTGTTAAGTGTAAAATCAAGAAATTATTTTGTTCCATTCTAATAGGAAAAAATGTTTTACTTTGCAAGGGTGTGTGTAATATGATAATTATCTTACACATTTATAAGGCATCATTTTTTTTAGAAAAGAAAACACCATTAGTAACATTCAAATTTCTAGGTATTTCAAAAATGTGGCAATAGAGACTAAGTTCTTTCTTCTGATTACATTTCTTCTTCTTTATTTGCATTATACATTTCTACCCAAGGTATATTAATTATAAGCAAGGCGTATTAACAAGGTGAGTGCGTCCCGGCAACAAATACAATGCAAAACAACAGGCAATTTGTTTTTGTTAAAATGTACGGTAAATGTCAAAATCAAGGCGAATTAAAATATTACTATGTTATTTACGGCCATTTTCACAATGTACGATTATTTCATTTTAACCGGAAAATTAACTAACTGTCGGTTTGTTTAACGGGGACCATTTAACCAACGGTTACCGATTTACGTTTCACCATCATTTGATTACTTAACCAAAGCATTCAGTAGAAAGTATGGCAATAATGCATACATTTGTTTACGAAAAATAGTGTAATGAAAGATTGAAATATAAAAAATTGTCTAAAAGACGCCATAAAAATTAATAGTTTGTGTTTTCTTAGTGGTATAATAAAAAAAGGATAAAACTCAAAAATATTAAGGTACCTAACTGTAAAATTTACAGAACAAACTGAACAACAATTACTGAAAACCAACAAGCAAAATTGCACATTTGTTGTTTGGTTTGTAAGTGCAATATCCGGGTGGTATATGGATCACCCCGTGCAAAATTTACTTTTCTTCGCTTTACACTTTTAAAAATTATAAATATTACAAAAATATAAATGTTTTTCCATGTTCTTTTATTATATTTCTTACAATTAAGATGCTAACCGGCGAAATTTGTTCGGTTATATTTAACAGCAACTTTGTTGTTAAATAGTGTCAATTAAGAATTAATCGTACATTGTGAAATTCAAATTAGCCTAACTTGCGGTTAAAGTTCACGTTAACTTTTAATCGTACATTGTGAGAATGGCCGTTACAATAACAAATGTAAACATAAACAAAGTTTGACATATAGTGTACATAAAACCACAGCGAATTAATAAACAGCTGATTTTATGCACTCACCTTGTTAATACGCCTTGATTATAAGGTAGTGTCATCGGCGAATTCAGAATACCGAGCGAATTGGTTATATTTTTTTTATATGTAGTTTGACATTGTACATGCATATGAAGGCAAATTGGCTGTCAGTGAAAAATGTCAAAAACAGCTCACAAATAAATCAAAGCGAATTTTTGTTAAACAAAAAATGTTTATAAATTTGAATCTGTTTGTAATTTAATTTGATATTTTTAAAAATAAAACTAATTTCGTGTAGTATTATTATTGGTTTTAAAACATAAACGAATTTAACAGCAAAACAAAATTAGACATTTACAAAATGTAAACAAAGTTTGACATTGATTCTGCACCACGGCGAAAAATGAACATAGTAGCAAAAAACGATCAGCTGTTCTGATAACACTACCTTATAATTAATATACCTTGTTTCTACCTAAGTTTAGTATAGCTAAAAGGGACTTAATATTTTTATCTGAGACTGATTTATTGTATTAATAAACTTATCAGAATTAAAGTGCACATCTATATTCCAGAGGATGATTAGGGATCTACTTATTGCGCAATGGATTGCTACATATGGCAATTTGCCGTCTACACTGGCAAATTTCATTGACGCAATCAAATTTGACAATTGCAGCAATAAATATTGCTACGTGGAGACGTAGGCTAAGAAACCATGCGATCCTTACATTTTAGGTATAAAATGTGTTCAGCAAATATATGGGGCATTTCACGTCAAGTGAACCAACTTTTGAAATCGATGTCTTCCGATCGCGATGAATTTGCACCAATGTTAGTTCTATTTGATAGTAATTCGGACACCATTTTTCAACAAGATCGGGCAAGAACCCTCTGAGTTATAGGAGGTCAAAATTTGACATTTTGGCCAAACAGGTGTTTTTTTTTATCCATATAACTTATTACCTATTGTTCTTTGCAAAATGTGTCCCAAATAGTTTAGATAGCTATTTATGCAATCTTTCGAAAAAAAAAATTAAAAACATTTAATAAAATATTTTTGACTTTTTTTTCAAAATGGGCCCTTTTTATTTTTTTTTAAGAAAGCTTAGGTCTTTTCCTAAGCGACCTATATGGTCGCTTAGTGGGATGCGAGTGGGATATCTATCAAAAAAAATATTTTGTAACTCAAGATTTAAAATTTTTGAATTTTTTTGCAAAATCAAAAACTTTGTTGACTTTTTTAAAAAAAAAATGGACCCATTTTTTAATTTTTTTTTTTTTGCTCAGAAGAAAGCTTATGTGTTTTCCTTTAACACCCTTTTTGTCGCTTAGTGGGATGCGAGTGGGATATCTATAAAAAAAATGTTTTGTAACTCAAGACATACAATTTTTTACTTTTTTTTGAAAAATCAAAAACCTTTTTGACTTTTTTTTTTCCAAAATGGACTCTTTTTTTATTAATTTTTTTTCTCAAAAGAAAGCTTAGGTCTTTTCCTTTAAAAACTTTTTGGTCGCTTAGTGGGATGCGAGTGGGATATCTATCAAAATAAATGTTTTGTAACTCAAGACAAATGTTTTTAAATTGATTTTTTTCATATTTGTGTGTAAGTGTTTCTAAAACCTTAAAAATAAAAACCACAACAACTGACCGATAATAGCCACTGGAGGGGTGCAATATGAGGCCGACCGCTATTAATTTTCCACCCCCAAAATTTGTCTGAGTTTTGTATCTTGCGGCTTTTTTAGTCAATCCTAGAGGTAGTTTTCAGCGCACGTGATATTCATTGTTAAAATATCAGGTGCCCCAGAAACAAATTTTTGGAATCAAGTGGAAATATTTTATGGCCCTTCTCCGAAGTACCAGTTTATTTATTATTTTATGACATTTGACTTTAAGAAGTGTGTGGAGAGGTAGAAGTTGACAGGTAGGTTATTTATATGGTGGTTTATTTTTATTATTATTTGTAACATTTGGTTAAACTAGGTACTTTAGTATGTAAGCCCTTCTTGACCCTAATAAAAGATTTTAGACTCATTCATTAAAACTTACTACCTATATGATCTTAAAAAACTATTTATTGTCATTCTGAAGACATACGGAAATCAGTTTTTTAAAGTTAAGACGTGTGTTATTTACATAAATACTTACAAAATTCAAAATGTCTACGACTTCTAAAAAGGCTAAGGTTGAAAATGAAATTTATTCGTCTTTTTGTTTTAATCCCTTTAACAAAATGAAGCACAGATCATCAGATATGCGAAATATTTCCGACGGCTTATTAAAAAAATTCCCTACGCTGTCAAAACGATTGAAAATTTGTGGATCATGCAGGAAAGAGCTCGGAAAGTTGAACGAATTACCGAATTTGAATAGTAATGAGCCTTGCGTTGAAGTTATTCCAGATGAAGACAAAAGTAATTCCGAGAATGAAGACAGAACTGTTGATGATGATGGTTATTCTAACTTTTCAAATTCAACGAATGAGTGTCGAAACCAATACCATAAGGATGCAGTAGAAGTTCTTGAACAAATAAAAGAGAAATACAAAACGTCACAGAGTGAAGCTGAAAGAATTCAACTTCTCACGCTTGCTCCAAGAACATGGAGTTCTGCAAAAACAATGACTGAGTTTGGAACGTCTCAACGAAAAGCAAGAATTGCTAAACAATTGGTTGCTGAGCATGGGATTCTCACACTCCCAAACAAAAAGAAGGGAAAAACTTTGGAGTGCGATACTAAATCTCCAATAACTCAGTTTTATCAGCGAGATGATATGAGTCGCCTGATGCCAGAGATGAAAGACTGGATGTCTGTACGAATCGATGGCAAGAAAGTTCAAATGCAGAAGAGAATGGTTCTCTGTAACCTGAATGAATTATTCGCAACATTTCAATCTGAATACGAGGATGTCAAAATTGGATTCACAAAATTTACACAACTGAGGCCAAAACATTGCGTTTTGGCAGGAAGCAGCGGAACTCACACATTATGTGTTTGTATTTACCATGAAAATGTTAAATTGATGTTGAAGGAAATCAACTTAAATTACTTAAAAGATGATTCATCAGAAGATTTACACCATTACCGCGATTGCCTTAAATTGACTATGTGCCCTAATGCTACAACTTCTTGCCACTTAGGTGAATGTTCGAATTGCCCGGAAACCACATCCATCAAAGAAAATTTAATCAACTCTTTTGATCGAGAATGTATTGAGGAGTTAAAATTTGAATCTTGGCTTCAGACTGAAAGATGCACACTGAAAACCATAATTTTAAATGTGGATGATTTTGTGGAAGAACTGTGTAGAGGATTGCTAAATTTTAGAACCCATGACTTTTTAGTCAAAGAGCAGTGGTCATTCTTCAAGGACTTGAAAACACATTTGAAGTCTGGTGAATTCATTATTTTCATTTGATTTCGCAGAGAACTATAAATATGTTCTTCAGGATTCCATACAAGCATTCCACTTCAATAACGACCAAGCAACTATATTCACAGTAGTTATTTACTACATGAAAGAAGAAAACCTGGAACACAAAAGTATGGCAATCATATCCGACGATTTAAAGCATGACACCGTTGCAGTTTATGAGTACCAGAAGATAATACTAAATTATCTAAAATCAAAATTTACAGTAGAAAAGGTATACTACGTTTCGGACGGAGCTCGTCAACATTTTAAAAACTAAAGTAGCTTCGCAAATCTTACAGCTCATGAAAAAGATTTTGGAATGCCAGCTGAGTGGCATTTTCATCCTACTGCTCATGGTAAAGGAGCATGTGATGGTATTGGAGCAAACCTCAAAAGAAATGCAGCGAAGTATAGCCTCCAGTGCTCTCATCAAGATCGAATCTTAGATGCGACTGCTTTATTCCATTGGGCAAAGAATTATTGTAAAGAAACTAAAATAGTTTTTAGTAGCAAAGAGGATCATGAGGAAACATTGAAAACACTAAAGAGCAGATTCGATGCTGCGGTAACAATCGATGGCACTGCTCAATACCATGCTTTCATACCGCTTGTCGATGGAAGACTCAAATTAAAAAAGTTTTCTGCATCTACTCAATGCGATTTCTTTCCAAAGCCAAAAAAGAAGCAGGCAGCGAAATCAGTAGCTGAATCTAATAACGCCAAGAAACGATTGACAAAAAAAAAGCAGCTAATAAAGGTGACAAATAAGGAGGATAAAAGTATGGATATTTGAAAATTTAAAAACTTCATAAATTAAGTGTAAAAATAGTTATTATATAAATTGATCTATTGTGATTAAGATTAAATTTTACTAAATTATTCATCTTTTTATTATTATTATTATATATTAATTATTATTACAAATAAATAACAAAATTAAATTATTCAACATTTCCATAGAAAAAAAGTGATTTTTATTCCTGAGGTTAAAAAAAAACAAAAGGTACCATAAGTAGATCCCTAATCATCCTCTGGAATATAGATGTGCACTTTAATTCTGATAAGTTTATTAATACAATAAATCAGTCTCAGATAAAAATATTAAGTCCCTTTTAGCTATACTAAACTTAGGTAGAAACAAGGTATATTAATTATAAGGTAGTGTTATCAGAACAGCTGATCGTTGTTTGCTACTATGTTCATTTTTCGCCGTGGTGCAGAATCAATGTCAAACTTTGTTTACATTTTGTAAATGTCTAATTTTGTTTTGATGTTAAATTCGTTTATGTTTTAAAACCAATAATAATACTACAACAAAATTAAGAATTAATTAAGAAAAAACAAAAATAGATGTGCACTTTAATTCTGATAAGTTTATTAATACAATAAATCAGTCTCAAAAATATTAAGTCCCTTTTAGCTATAACCATTCTAAACTTAGGTAGAAATGTATAATGCAAATAAAGAAGAAATCTAATCAGAAGAAAGAACTTAGTCTCTATTGCCACATTTTTTAAATACCTAGAAATTTGTATGTTACTAAGTTCACAAATCAGAGAAATCAATAAGTAAGATAAAAAAATACAATTATGTACCCATTTGTGGGTACATATAAAAACGTATGTAATCACATTTACGCCGATATGATAAAAATATAAAATCATATAAAGTAATTGTTACTCACTTAAATGACAAAAAAATTAAATTTTACACTTACCAATTAAAGCAAGAACGAGCGTATAGAGTCGTCATAAAAAATTTACACCATTCAACGCCCACAACCGATATTAAATATGACATTGAAAAAATGGTCATAAAGTTAGAAACATTACGAATGTTCGTAGTAAAGTTACCAAAAACCCCCTACCAATGTTTTATATTGATTTGGAACCTGATGTAAATAACAAAAGCATATATAATATCAAAAACATAAACAACGCTATCGTCAGTATTGAACCTCCAAGAAAAACTAATGATCTTGTGCAATGTCACAGGTGCCAAGAGTTTGGACATATCAAAACTTACTGCCGTAAACAGGTAAATTGTGGTTTAGGTCACCTAACAATTGAATGTACCAAAAACATTGAAACACCCCCATGTTGTGTTAACTGTTTGCAAAACCATCCAGAAAATTATAAAGGTTGTACTGTATACAAAGAAATGTTAAAAAGAAGATGGCAAAACAATAATACATACAGGAGAGATAGAAATAACCAATATATTTTCAATACCATAGATTACCCAAACCAGTTAAACCAAAATATAAATTCTAATACAAACCAAAACAGTACGTTTTCTTATTCTGAAGTTTTACAAAATACACAACAACAAAACCAAATAAACAATCCTTTTGAAAAAATCGAAATGCTAATTCAAAGCCAAATAGAACAGACAAATAAGCTCATAAATATGATGTCTATTTTATTTGTTTATTTATTATGTGTTTATTTTTAATATTTATTTGTTTACACTTTATCTTATTACTTAAAGAGGTTAGCAATAAATATATTCCTTTTCTACTTAAACATTTTGTTTTGTTGTAATATTGATAATATGTCTATTTTAATTACAAAATTATGCAGCTAAATCTTAGGATTGTAATATGAAATGCCAATGGGCTTTCCAACCATGCCCAAGAGATAGAAATATTTCTTAAAACTAATTTAATTGATATTCTTCTAGTCTCAGATACGCATTTTATCAGCAGATCATTCTTCAAAATAAAAGATTATGATATAATAAAAGCTAATCACCCAGATGATAGAGCACATGGCGGAGCAGCAATATTAATAAAATCGTCAATTAATTACAAATTAAGTAATGCATGTGTAAAAATTGCTTGTGACTCAACTTTCATTTCTATAGGCTCTATTTATTTTCCACCACGATTTTCAGTTAAAAGTCAAGAATTTCAATATTTCTTCAGAGGCCTTGGACCAAGATTTATATTCGGAGGTGATTTTAACGCTAAACATCATGGGTGGGGTTCGAGATTAATAAATCCAAAAGGCAAAGAGCTGTACAAATGTATCAGCAGCAATAACTTTTCAGTTTTATCTACTGGCAGTCCAACATATTGGCCTACATATCCTCTGAAAATACCAGATTTGCTGGATTTTGCTGTATATTCTGGTATACCTAGTAACCTCCTTCAAATAACTGATTGTAATGATCTAAGCAGACCATTCTCCACTTGTAATTGACTTCAATACGTTTCTACATTGTCATTCAAAAAGATATAAAATTCTTAATAATAGGACTGACTTAATTTCATTTAGTACCTGGTTAGAAAGAAACATAAACCTCAACGTACCAATAAAATCAGTAACGGAATTAGATGAATCTTTTAGCAGTTTGATTCATGAAGTGGGGTTTTTATCAACACCATTTTCTGAAAATCACAATATTCAAGACCAGTTTTATGTTACTGCCGAAATCAGAAGAATGATTCAAAATAAAATAAGACTAAGAAGAATAGAAATCTTAATCTTACTAAATATGATGAACACTATTTGTGGAATGCAACAAAATATTTAAAACGTCCAGTTAAGAAAAATATTCCTATAAAAGATGAAAACGGCTTATGGTGCAGGACAGATAAAAGCAAAGCTGAAACATTTGCCTTACATTTGGATAAAACATTTCAACCTCACAATATAGATAACAGTTCTTACACAAAAGATATAGACGACTTTTTGGATAGTCCTTGCCAAATGGATTGGCAAATAAAACACATTTCACCCCAGGAAGTACGGGAAGAAATAACAAAATTAAATTGCAAAAAATCTCCAGGATAGGACTGTATTGATGGAAAAGTTGTTAAAGCCTTGCCAAAGAAAGCTGTTGTATTTCTTACCCTTATTTTTAATTTCATTCTAAGACTAAATCATTTTCCTTCGCAATGGAAATGTGCGGAAGTAATAATGGTACCTAAGCCAGGAAAGCCTGAAAATACTGTAACATCATATCGCCCAATAAGTTTGCTGGTCAAATTTTCCAAAATATTCGAAAAAATATTTCTGAGAAGAATGTTACCTGTGCTAGAAAAACAAAATATAATACCGGAGTATCAATTCGGATTCAGACATAAGCATGGCACACCCGAACAATGCCAATTTACAATTTATACGAGATTCTTTGGAAAATAAAAAATATTGTTCAGGTGTATTTTTGGATGTACAGCAAGCATTTGACAAAGTCTGGCATGTAGGATTATTCTACAAACTTAAAAAATTGCTCCAACCACATTTTTATCTGATATTAAAATCGTATCTTAGCCAAAGACAATAATATGTTAAAGTCAATAGAGAGTTTTCAGATATTTACAGTATCAAAGCTGGTGTCCCTCAGGGTAGTGTATTGGGACCAATCGTATACACAATCTTTACTTCGGACATGCCTGTAATAGATAATATTTTAGTTGCAACATACGGTGATGATACTGCAGTATTATCCGCTAGCGCAGATCCCATCGATGCCTCAATACAGCTTCAAAATATACTTGATGAAATAGGATATTGGTTAACTAAATGGAAAATAAAAGTCAACACTGAAAAATCTGCACATGTAACGTTTACCTTACGTCGTGGAAATTGCCCAAATGTATTCCTTAATAATTGTCATATTCCTCAAAATGACACGGTAAAATATTTAGGACTGCACATTGATCGTAGACTAACATGGAAAAATCATATAAAAGACAACATTTAAATTTGAAAATTAAACGCTTATTTTGGTTACTGGGACCAAGATCGAAACTAAGTCCAAGATCGAAACTAAGTCTTAGGAAATATAGCGAACATTATGTAGATAGATTGAGTAATCACTGTAATCCATTGGCCATAATGCTGCTAGATGACACCAACGAAGTTCGAAGACTTAAAAGAAATCACATATTGGATTTGCCATTTCGTAACTAACTATGTATTTATAATAAAATATCTGTAAATATTTATAAAATTAAGTACATATATTATTTAACTAACAACTTAACATAACTACACAGATTTATATTTTGTATGGTATATTGCTGTTCTCAGAGGTGTTCAGCAATGAATATTATTATTTATTTTTATAAAATTTACTTAATATCTTTGGATAGATTGTAAATAAAAAGAACTGAATAAAAAAAAAAAAATTACTGAGAATAAATCATATAGAATCTAGTAAAAAATTTCAATAAATTACGACTCACGTATTAAAGAAATTTACTGTTTGTCATAAAATATACCAAATAAGGGAAAGGTTTTTGTCTACACTGTAGCAAACTATTTTCACCACCAATGGAATTCCACTAATGGTGAATTGTTTAAAAACTCATTTTGAAAATAAAAATAATTTTTTAAACAGAAAAACAAACATTCTGCTATAGCGAAAGGTTTAGCCTGCATGGTATCCAAACAGACATGTAAAATTCTTAAAATAATATCTCACTTTTATAAATTTTTTGTATAAATTGTTCTTGTTTTTCATGAATTTTTATGGTAATATTTACAAAGTGATGTGATTTTTTTTTAAATTGGTAAAATTAAATTTCCAACCTTTAAGCCTTATTTAAATATATACCTTTTAAGCACTCTAATGAACATACTTAGATTCTAAAGAACGAAATGTATGATTTAGAGTAGAGTCAGAGTATCAATAAATTAAAGCCTATTCACATAAGATTTTTGACAACAGACATAGGTTTTAGGCTCTCATAAGAAATATTGTAAAAAAAACTTTCAATTTAAATAACTGAAACAAATTTTCATTAAAAGTAAATAATAATAAATTTTAAAACAAATACTGTTTGAAATTAGTTTTATGGTACGAAATTTAAGATAATAGTAAAATTTATAGATTTAATATTGACTTTTAGGCTTTAGTGGTTAGGGTGACAAAGTACAGCCAAAAGAAAGAAAATGTACCCAATGAGAATGTACAGGGTGTCAGCCGGGAAGGTATACTACTTTGTTTTGCCGCCATTTTGGTAAACATTAGTCTTGACAGTTCATATTTGGCAGTCGTGAAGTAGACACATGGCAAATTTATTGTTGAAAAATATTCGATAAACCAACGTGTTTTAATCGTTAAAACATTTTATCAAAATCAATCATCGATTACTGTGACGATGAGAAAGTTACGTGAAATTTTGAAATGCTGATGTTGAGGCCTCCACGGTCGCCTGATTTGACTGCTCCGGACTTCTTTTTGTGGGGATATCTGAAAAGCAAGGTTTATGAAAACAAATGCAGTCAAATCAGGCGACCAAATGTAGGAGATATACATGTTTACAGATGGTTCTACGGGGACTATTTTTACCCCATATGGCCACTTGAATTTTAAATTTCAAAAAAGTACCAGACACCTTTCGGCTCTTTTTTTGATTAAACGCATTTAAAATATCATTTCTCTGTTTATTTGTTTTGGAGATATAGAGGTACAGGTTTTACCCGTTTTTTCCCATTTGTCCCCCTTAAGCTACGTTTCCGCATACACCGTAATCGGCACCGAAAACGAAATTCCATACATTTGCACCGAAAAAAAGTTCTGAAACGAAGTCGTAACTTATTGAAATTTTTTACTAGATTCTATATGATTTATTCTCAATAAATGATCCAAGAAACATTAAAGTTATAATCTAAACATGTTCATATATCAGGAACAAATTTGATGTATGTGGTTTAAAAAATGCTGTTTCTTAATTATAATGATATGCAATTTTTGAGTTTTCGAAATTAACGATCATATCGACGTAAATGTGATTACATACGTTTTTATATGTACCCACAAATGGGTACATAATTGTATTTTTTTTTATCGTACTTATTGATTTCCCTGATTTGTGAACTTATGGTGTTTTTTTTTCTGTTCCATTTATGTTACCACTGGCGCAGGGGTATGTTCCATTCTAAAAATGTTTGCAAACATGCGAAAAGTTGCCGTTTTCCTTTCTAAATATGTTGCATAAATAATTGGTAAATATGTTACATATTTCACCCTCAATTATATTTGAGGGCAAGATAATACCCTTTTTTGCAACTGCGTTAAGTACTTGTTTGCAATTGAGTAACATCTGATTTCTATTATTGAAAATCAGTGTTGTTAATGCTGTTGGCAAACACACACAATTGAATGTTAAATATCGCTTTTAAATACAAAATTCATTCAATATTTGAAACGCTAAATATACACTAGTGTTAAGTGTAAAATCAAGAAATTATTTTGTTCCATTCTAATAGGAAAAAATGTTTTACTTTGCAAGGGTGTGTGTAATATGATAATTATCTTACACATTTATAAGGCATCATTTTTTTTAGAAAAGAAAACACCATTAGTAACATTCAAATTTCTAGGTATTTCAAAAATGTGGCAATAGAGACTAAGTTCTTTCTTCTGATTACATTTCTTCTTCTTTATTTGCATTATACATTTCTACCCAAGGTATATTAATTATAAGCAAGGCGTATTAACAAGGTGAGTGCGTCCCGGCAACAAATACAATGCAAAACAACAGGCAATTTGTTTTTGTTAAAATGTACGGTAAATGTCAAAATCAAGGCGAATTAAAATATTACTATGTTATTTACGGCCATTTTCACAATGTACGATTATTTCATTTTAACCGGAAAATTAACTAACTGTCGGTTTGTTTAACGGGGACCATTTAACCAACGGTTACCGATTTACGTTTCACCATCATTTGATTACTTAACCAAAGCATTCAGTAGAAAGTATGGCAATAATGCATACATTTGTTTACGAAAAATAGTGTAATGAAAGATTGAAATATAAAAAATTGTCTAAAAGACGCCATAAAAATTAATAGTTTGTGTTTTCTTAGTGGTATAATAAAAAAAGGATAAAACTCAAAAATATTAAGGTACCTAACTGTAAAATTTACAGAACAAACTGAACAACAATTACTGAAAACCAACAAGCAAAATTGCACATTTGTTGTTTGGTTTGTAAGTGCAATATCCGGGTGGTATATGGATCACCCCGTGCAAAATTTACTTTTCTTCGCTTTACACTTTTAAAAATTATAAATATTACAAAAATATAAATGTTTTTCCATGTTCTTTTATTATATTTCTTACAATTAAGATGCTAACCGGCGAAATTTGTTCGGTTATATTTAACAGCAACTTTGTTGTTAAATAGTGTCAATTAAGAATTAATCGTACATTGTGAAATTCAAATTAGCCTAACTTGCGGTTAAAGTTCACGTTAACTTTTAATCGTACATTGTGAGAATGGCCGTTACAATAACAAATGTAAACATAAACAAAGTTTGACATATAGTGTACATAAAACCACAGCGAATTAATAAACAGCTGATTTTATGCACTCACCTTGTTAATACGCCTTGATTATAAGGTAGTGTCATCGGCGAATTCAGAATACCGAGCGAATTGGTTATATTTTTTTTATATGTAGTTTGACATTGTACATGCATATGAAGGCAAATTGGCTGTCAGTGAAAAATGTCAAAAACAGCTCACAAAT
This sequence comes from Calliphora vicina, assembly GCF_958450345.1. Lineage (NCBI taxonomy): Eukaryota > Metazoa > Arthropoda > Insecta > Diptera > Calliphoridae > Calliphora > Calliphora vicina. Next base: position 72,096,946 of record NC_088780.1, read on the forward strand.
AAATCAAAGCGAATTTTTGTTAAACAAAAAATGTTTATAAATTTGAATCTGTTTGTAATTTAATTTGATATTTTTAAAAATAAAACTAATTTCGTGTAGTATTATTATTGGTTTTAAAACATAAACGAATTTAACAGCAAAACAAAATTAGACATTTACAAAATGTAAACAAAGTTTGACATTGATTCTGCACCACGGCGAAAAATGAACATAGTAGCAAAAAACGATCAGCTGTTCTGATAACACTACCTTATAATTAATATACCTTGTTTCTACCTAAGTTTAGTATAGCTAAAAGGGACTTAATATTTTTATCTGAGACTGATTTATTGTATTAATAAACTTATCAGAATTAAAGTGCACATCTATATTCCAGAGGATGATTAGGGATCTACTTATTGCGCAATGGATTGCTACATATGGCAATTTGCCGTCTACACTGGCAAATTTCATTGACGCAATCAAATTTGACAATTGCAGCAATAAATATTGCTACGTGGAGACGTAGGCTAAGAAACCATGCGATCCTTACATTTTAGGTATAAAATGTGTTCAGCAAATATATGGGGCATTTCACGTCAAGTGAACCAACTTTTGAAATCGATGTCTTCCGATCGCGATGAATTTGCACCAATGTTAGTTCTATTTGATAGTAATTCGGACACCATTTTTCAACAAGATCGGGCAAGAACCCTCTGAGTTATAGGAGGTCAAAATTTGACATTTTGGCCAAACAGGTGTTTTTTTTTATCCATATAACTTATTACCTATTGTTCTTTGCAAAATGTGTCCCAAATAGTTTAGATAGCTATTTATGCAATCTTTCGAAAAAAAAAATTAAAAACATTTAATAAAATATTTTTGACTTTTTTTTCAAAATGGGCCCTTTTTATTTTTTTTTAAGAAAGCTTAGGTCTTTTCCTAAGCGACCTATATGGTCGCTTAGTGGGATGCGAGTGGGATATCTATCAAAAAAAATATTTTGTAACTCAAGATTTAAAATTTTTGAATTTTTTTGCAAAATCAAAAACTTTGTTGACTTTTTTTAAAAAAAAATGGACCCATTTTTTAATTTTTTTTTTTTTTGCTCAGAAGAAAGCTTATGTGTTTTCCTTTAACACCCTTTTTGTCGCTTAGTGGGATGCGAGTGGGATATCTATAAAAAAAATGTTTTGTAACTCAAGACATACAATTTTTTACTTTTTTTTGAAAAATCAAAAACCTTTTTGACTTTTTTTTTTCCAAAATGGACTCTTTTTTTATTAATTTTTTTTCTCAAAAGAAAGCTTAGGTCTTTTCCTTTAAAAACTTTTTGGTCGCTTAGTGGGATGCGAGTGGGATATCTATCAAAATAAATGTTTTGTAACTCAAGACAAATGTTTTTAAATTGATTTTTTTCATATTTGTGTGTAAGTGTTTCTAAAACCTTAAAAATAAAAACCACAACAACTGACCGATAATAGCCACTGGAGGGGTGCAATATGAGGCCGACCGCTATTAATTTTCCACCCCCAAAATTTGTCTGAGTTTTGTATCTTGCGGCTTTTTTAGTCAATCCTAGAGGTAGTTTTCAGCGCACGTGATATTCATTGTTAAAATATCAGGTGCCCCAGAAACAAATTTTTGGAATCAAGTGGAAATATTTTATGGCCCTTCTCCGAAGTACCAGTTTATTTATTATTTTATGACATTTGACTTTAAGAAGTGTGTGGAGAGGTAGAAGTTGACAGGTAGGTTATTTATATGGTGGTTTATTTTTATTATTATTTGTAACATTTGGTTAAACTAGGTACTTTAGTATGTAAGCCCTTCTTGACCCTAATAAAAGATTTTAGACTCATTCATTAAAACTTACTACCTATATGATCTTAAAAAACTATTTATTGTCATTCTGAAGACATACGGAAATCAGTTTTTTAAAGTTAAGACGTGTGTTATTTACATAAATACTTACAAAATTCAAAATGTCTACGACTTCTAAAAAGGCTAAGGTTGAAAATGAAATTTATTCGTCTTTTTGTTTTAATCCCTTTAACAAAATGAAGCACAGATCATCAGATATGCGAAATATTTCCGACGGCTTATTAAAAAAATTCCCTACGCTGTCAAAACGATTGAAAATTTGTGGATCATGCAGGAAAGAGCTCGGAAAGTTGAACGAATTACCGAATTTGAATAGTAATGAGCCTTGCGTTGAAGTTATTCCAGATGAAGACAAAAGTAATTCCGAGAATGAAGACAGAACTGTTGATGATGATGGTTATTCTAACTTTTCAAATTCAACGAATGAGTGTCGAAACCAATACCATAAGGATGCAGTAGAAGTTCTTGAACAAATAAAAGAGAAATACAAAACGTCACAGAGTGAAGCTGAAAGAATTCAACTTCTCACGCTTGCTCCAAGAACATGGAGTTCTGCAAAAACAATGACTGAGTTTGGAACGTCTCAACGAAAAGCAAGAATTGCTAAACAATTGGTTGCTGAGCATGGGATTCTCACACTCCCAAACAAAAAGAAGGGAAAAACTTTGGAGTGCGATACTAAATCTCCAATAACTCAGTTTTATCAGCGAGATGATATGAGTCGCCTGATGCCAGAGATGAAAGACTGGATGTCTGTACGAATCGATGGCAAGAAAGTTCAAATGCAGAAGAGAATGGTTCTCTGTAACCTGAATGAATTATTCGCAACATTTCAATCTGAATACGAGGATGTCAAAATTGGATTCACAAAATTTACACAACTGAGGCCAAAACATTGCGTTTTGGCAGGAAGCAGCGGAACTCACACATTATGTGTTTGTATTTACCATGAAAATGTTAAATTGATGTTGAAGGAAATCAACTTAAATTACTTAAAAGATGATTCATCAGAAGATTTACACCATTACCGCGATTGCCTTAAATTGACTATGTGCCCTAATGCTACAACTTCTTGCCACTTAGGTGAATGTTCGAATTGCCCGGAAACCACATCCATCAAAGAAAATTTAATCAACTCTTTTGATCGAGAATGTATTGAGGAGTTAAAATTTGAATCTTGGCTTCAGACTGAAAGATGCACACTGAAAACCATAATTTTAAATGTGGATGATTTTGTGGAAGAACTGTGTAGAGGATTGCTAAATTTTAGAACCCATGACTTTTTAGTCAAAGAGCAGTGGTCATTCTTCAAGGACTTGAAAACACATTTGAAGTCTGGTGAATTCATTATTTTCATTTGATTTCGCAGAGAACTATAAATATGTTCTTCAGGATTCCATACAAGCATTCCACTTCAATAACGACCAAGCAACTATATTCACAGTAGTTATTTACTACATGAAAGAAGAAAACCTGGAACACAAAAGTATGGCAATCATATCCGACGATTTAAAGCATGACACCGTTGCAGTTTATGAGTACCAGAAGATAATACTAAATTATCTAAAATCAAAATTTACAGTAGAAAAGGTATACTACGTTTCGGACGGAGCTCGTCAACATTTTAAAAACTAAAGTAGCTTCGCAAATCTTACAGCTCATGAAAAAGATTTTGGAATGCCAGCTGAGTGGCATTTTCATCCTACTGCTCATGGTAAAGGAGCATGTGATGGTATTGGAGCAAACCTCAAAAGAAATGCAGCGAAGTATAGCCTCCAGTGCTCTCATCAAGATCGAATCTTAGATGCGACTGCTTTATTCCATTGGGCAAAGAATTATTGTAAAGAAACTAAAATAGTTTTTAGTAGCAAAGAGGATCATGAGGAAACATTGAAAACACTAAAGAGCAGATTCGATGCTGCGGTAACAATCGATGGCACTGCTCAATACCATGCTTTCATACCGCTTGTCGATGGAAGACTCAAATTAAAAAAGTTTTCTGCATCTACTCAATGCGATTTCTTTCCAAAGCCAAAAAAGAAGCAGGCAGCGAAATCAGTAGCTGAATCTAATAACGCCAAGAAACGATTGACAAAAAAAAAGCAGCTAATAAAGGTGACAAATAAGGAGGATAAAAGTATGGATATTTGAAAATTTAAAAACTTCATAAATTAAGTGTAAAAATAGTTATTATATAAATTGATCTATTGTGATTAAGATTAAATTTTACTAAATTATTCATCTTTTTATTATTATTATTATATATTAATTATTATTACAAATAAATAACAAAATTAAATTATTCAACATTTCCATAGAAAAAAAGTGATTTTTATTCCTGAGGTTAACATATTATGGGTATTACAGTATCGAGGCTATGAAATTTTAGTTGGGTATGTTACATACCATCGGAAAGGCTAATGTGTCTAGTTTCTCTGCGTAAGTTTAATTTTTAAGGTTTACACACAAATATGAAAAAAATTAAAATAGTGCAAATTTAAAAACCTTTGTCTTGAGTTACAAAACATTTATTTTTAAAGATATCCCACTCGCATCCCATTAAGCGACCAAAAAGGTTTTAAAGGAAAAGACCTAAGCTTTCTTTTGAGAAAAAAAATGAATAAAAAAGAGTCCATTTTGGAAAAAAAAAGTCAAAAAGGTTTTTGATTTTTCAAAAAAAGTAAAAAATTGTATGTCTTGAGTTACAAAACATTTTTTTTATAGATATCCCACTCGCATCCCACTAAGCGACAAAAAGGTTTCATAAGGATAGGAGCATAATTGCTCCTATCCCCCATTTAAAATGTAAAAGCCTAAAAGTATGCAAAACCTTTTATTGTAAATATGCATTGCAATTTATTGCAAATATGTATTCATAAAAAATACGTGAGTTTTATCACAAAATTTATAAGTTTGTTTAGCGATCGCAAAAAGTCGAATGAAAATATTCCAAACTTTCATTTAGTAGTAGTACTATCACGGAGGTAGACCGAGCTAACTTATTTTGTTTCTAATGAAAACTGCAAATGTTAAATTTTTTGGAACCATTTTGATTTGCTCAGATCTTTGTAACTATATATGTAATTTAAATATTTTTTCTTTCCTATTAAATTCAAAACACTATATTTTAATAAAATGCTCTAAAACTATTGGTAGTTGAACCATATTTATTGTATAAACAACTGAAATGTAGTAAAATTTTCATCAGTTTTCGTTGTATAATATTTAGATAACTTTAAAACACTCTTTTTTATACAAAATTTTATTTTTTTTGAAAGCAAATCATGGTTTTCTACTAATGAAACATTTCCCTACAGAATTGCATCATTAGATTTATAAAAAATAATTGTAAAAAAATAGACTTTTTGCAAAAAAAAATACCACTGTTCGACGCTTCGTTGCGGCACCAGACGCTGAAGTTTTGAGGTGCATTTACAAGGTGAAAAAACACAATTTTTTTAAATTTAGCCATTAAATAATTACTTTTGCAATTTAAAAGAATAGAAATGTGTACGTAATTGTCGTTCTAATAAGATATAAAAGAAAAAAATTGGTTACCAAATGTTAAAGTTATTAAAAATTCGCCAGACCATTAACGTTTTTCAGGCCACTAGAACAAGAAATGTAGGAACAAAATTAACATATTTTGAGAAATATTAAAGTAAAAGCTTATTTTTACTTAAAACATATCCATATTTACTTGTATATGAGTTTTTGTCTTCGTTGGATGCCTTTAACCTATTCGCAGGGATGGATGACCAAACAAATTTAATTTCTTAACGTCAGTTTCAAATCTCCAATTTAAAATTTTTAAAAATTTTGTTAAACAAATTTCAGAATTTTTTGGGATGTATTGAGAACATAATAGGAAATAAAAATATGAAAAAAGTATAACAATACCTCTAATAGTTTTTCGGCACCTGTGATTTAAATTTTGTGATTTCCGAGAAAAACTAATTTGTTGGCCACATTTTGGCGAATGAGGCGAATTTCCTTACTGTTAAGAATTTTAAGTAAAACCTATTTAGAATATTATAGTCCAGGTGATTTTAAATATAGTCTGAAAGTTTTACTAAAATCGGAAAACGTCAACCCTTAAATCGTGAAGGTCAAGGTCAATTTTATCAATATTTCGAATTTCTCATGAAAAGAAAGCGAAATGTTATACATATATTTGTTGAAAAAATAATTCCACTTTCGATCGGATAGAATTTTGTCATAGTCGTGAACATTCACGAGTTTTTGGAATATTTTGAATAATGAACTTTTTATTGGTCTATTTGGGTTTATGGTGTTTTCTTTTCTGACTCAAAATGTTGCCTATATATATAGTGTGTACCATTTATTAAATGTTACCCATACCCTCATAATGTGTTGCATTTTTAACGATCACAATAGAACAAAATCATTACCATTTATGCAATTTTCTTTTATGTAGCTTCTAAATATTAAAAAACTATACTTTTTGCTGACATAAAAGTGGTGCATTTCTAACCCTTTGATAAAATTGAGGGTGAAACATGTAGAATTCCCGTGAAAACTCCACGTATGATACAAAACATCCAAGTGGTAGAGCACAAAGATGAGCGATATTTCCATACTTGTGATTTAATCACTAGCGGTATTCACTGTTAAGTGCGAATGGTCTAGAATCATTGCAAATTTTACCGTAATCCAATAACAAAATACACACAAAAACATTTACAATTTTGCATTTGCAATGATGCAATACCATTCGCACTTAATACTGAACTCCGCTACTGTGATTGAAAAATCACTGGTAACAACAGTTACTGAATATAGCAAGTAACAGATACATTTAAATCGTTCTTTCATATTTTTAAACATACTGTTAAATGTTGTTTCCTTTATATTTTTCAACATTCGCAGATAACGTTTTTGAAAAATCACTGGAACAACTGTAGTAACAGGTACTTTTAATATCGTTCTTTCACATTTTTCAACGTACTGTCACAAAGTATACAGAGATGTCAAATTTGACGTTTCAAAAATTCAAAATCTCTTAAAAAGGGATAGCAAATATTTTGTACTACAATATCAGTGATGTGTTAAAGCAAAACGCTATACATAACGCGAAAATGGTAGACAAAGTAATGTAATCAAAACAAACATATAAACAAAACAAAACGATGAAAGGGCAGTTTATAAAGATAGAGACAAATAGAAAACGAGATTATTTTCTGTCTCGTGACGCCTCTGTATACTTTGTGGAACTTATAAATGGCACTATTCATATTTGTCAGAACAAAACTTATTTTCGACTTGCCAACTGCAGAAAACGCTGCCACCACCGAAATTACGTTTTGACATCCAAACATCGTTTGATCTCAAATCGTGCCAATAGCATGAGTATGAGTCAGGACCGTCTAAATTAATTTTTTTTTCGTCAGAGAAAATTAATTTTTACCACTCATTTGTCCATTTCATATATTTTCTTGCGAGTTTTAGACGATTTTCTTTATGTTGCTTTTTTAGCATTGGTTTACATTTCGGCTTTTTCCATTTTATGTTTTCATCGTTTCGTAAAATGTGTGCAACGTGTTTGGAAGTCACTGGAAGATTCAATTTGCTTCTTGTTTTATTAGATTAAGTTGTCTTCTTGTTAGTTTTGTATTTCCCTTTGTAGGTTTGCGAACTACATAATTTTGACCTTTCTTCAAGAAATTTCGCACCACACTTTCCGAACGATCGATTTTACGTCCAATTGCTCTATTGGAACATCCTTGGTCGTGAAAAAATGTAATTTGAATTTTTTCTTGATCGGACAAAAAAGTTCCCTTGGACATCTTTAAAAGTGATGAAATTTATTGATTCAAATAGAAAAAGTTGCAGTAAATTGAGATGTTACTACTAGAAACGTACCTTTGGTTGAAAAAAAACTAAAATTGATAATATTTTATTTTTGGTAACTTTTTTAAAAATAAATTTCACGTCTGCGTTTATACGAATCTTCCACTTAAAATAGCACCAAGAACATTTGATCGCATAATTAAGGCAAACACATAGAATAAGAAAAAAACTTATTTACTTTCAAAAAGTACCGTTAAGTTGTCTCTCATTAAAAAAGTAAATTTAGCTTTTGGTTGAGAACAACAAAGATATAAATACAGAAAAAAATTAAGTACGTTTATAGGAATATGCACCAGTGTAATAGAGCATATGGCCGAACAGCTATATTAGTGAGAAAAAATATTAGGCATTTCCCAAGTCCAGAATATAAAAAGGACCACATCCAGGCCACATCTATAAATATACCTGATGGTAGAGTTATAATATATTCAATATATTGTCCTCCTAGGTATAATGTTAATCGAGAAAAGTTTCTCGAATATTTTAGGACTCTAGGTCCAAAATTTATAGCAGCTAGTGATTACAATGCAAAACATACATTTTGGTGCTCTCGCCTTATTACTCCTATAGTCCCGGTCCACACTGTGAAACATTTGCTGCAAAACATTTGAGTTTGTGGATGAAAGGGGAAAGAGGAATGAAAAAGGGAACGTTGTTTCATGTACATGAAGTTTTTGTTAAGTATGTCATCCACATTTATTCGTTCGTATTCGTACTGTACATAAATGTCAAAAACTGAAAAGCAAAAACTTCACTGTGTGGACACGAATGTAGTTTCAAAAGAGAATTTAAAAATGTTTTGCAGCAAATGTTTCACAGTGTGGACCGGGACATAGGGAGGCAACTGCTAGAAGCAATATCGTCAAACAGGCTAGATGCCATATCTAGTGGCCAACTTATTGGCCTACAGACCTCAATAAGATTCACGATCTAATTGACTTCGCTGTAATCAAGAATATAAAACGAGAATTTATTTCAGTGATCCCTTCGCTGGACCTCTCGCCATACCACTCGCCTACAGTTTTAACGTTATTAGAAGTTCCAAGTAAAGTGGAAAGCTATTACTCTTGTTTCCCTAACAAGAAAACGAACTGGTTAAAGTATAAAATGTATGTTAGCTCACACTTGCCACAGAATATCTCATTGAAAAATTAATATGAAATACAATCAGCTGTCGATATATTTACAGATATTTTAAAAAACGCTTTCTACCACGATGATAAGTAATCTGACCAACTTAGCACTGAGAATTATTTTGTTCATATATAACTCAATACTACGTATTGGATATTTCCCATCCTCATGGAAACTATCTGATATAGTTATGGTACCAAAACCGGGAAAAGATGTCACTCAAGTGACATCACACCGTACCATTAGCCTGTTGTCAATATTCTCAAAACCTTTTTAAAAGTTTTTACTTGAGAGAAGTATTGTGCACCTGGAAGAGAATTGCATTATTCCTGACCATCAATTTGGTTTCAGAAGGAAGCGCAGTACTATCGAACAGGTACATCGGATAATTACACTTATTCGGAAAATACTAGATCTGGTCAGATAATCATTTTAACAAGCACTCATGTTGGACATTGCAGCGGCAATAACAACTTTAGTTTAGGTTAAGATTTTAATACTTATTGTAAATTTCTCAAAAGAAATATTCAAAAAAAGAAAAAAAAATAATATTTATCGTCAATATAGCTGGTATTAAAATAAATTTCGACCCTCCGTAGGCCCGCCATATCTACAAAAGATCGAACAAAATTTAAAAAAAAACAAGTAAGAGAGCTATATTCGGCTGTGCCGAATCTTATATACCCTTCACCAAATTATAATTTAAAATAAATTTTTTTAGGTAAACAAAATTTAATTTTTTGATATTGTTTTTTAATTTTTTTTTAAAAAAGTTTTTTCCAAATTTTTTTTAAAAAAAGTTTTTTCCAAATTTTTTAATAAATTTTTAAAAATTTTTTTTTTAGTTTCGAACAAAATTAAAAAAAAACAAGTAAGAGAGCTATATTCGGCTGTGCCGAATCTTATATACCCTTCACCAAATTATTATTTAAAATAACTTTTTTTAGGTAAACAAAATTTAATTTTTTGAAATTGTTTTTTAATTTTTTTTTAAAAAAGTTTTTTCCAAATTTTTTTTAAAAAAAGTTTTTTTCCAAATTTTTTAATAAATTTTTTAAAAATTTTTTTTTTTAGTTTTTAAATTTTTTTTTTTGAAAAAAAATGTATGACAAAAAAATTTTTTGATGAAAAAAAAATTCGGGTTAAAAAATATTTTTCCCGATTTTGACCCATTGTAGGTCCAACTTACTATAGCCTTATGTACATCGTTGCAATGGACTTTGAAATATCTATCATTAGATATCCATATTGTCTATATTAATGACTTAGTAATCCAGATATAGATCAAAAATAGGTCAAAAACAGACGGAAATGGCTTAATCGACTGCGCTATCTATAAGGATCCAGAATATATATTTTTTATAGGGTCGGAAATGAAAAATGTAGAAATTACAAACGGAATGACAAACTTATATACACTCTTCTCACGAAGGTGAAGGGTATAATAAATCAATAGTCCTAAATATCTCTTCATCTAATAGAGATATCCATGGAATATTTATATTTTAAATTTTAGTTCATTCGGATCATTAATGGATTTTTGGCGATTTTTTTTTAAAAATTTGGGACCCGAGGTGACCAAATTTTAGGGGCCACGCACTTGGAAGCTAAACGAATTTCGTGATAATATCTCCAATAGTTTCCGAGATACCGTCTTATTTCAGAAAAAACGTTTCTAAACAACTGTGTTACAGTTTGTTACATCAATGTTTTGAATATACATGCAAGCTAGGCTTACCAGATCGAAATTGGTAAAAAGCTTGACATTCAGAAGAAAAACCTTGATTTTTCTTGACAATTTAAAATTCAGTTAAATTAACAAAAGAAAAATTATATATTTTTTTCATTTGAACAAATTTGGAACAATTTTTTAATATTTTGCAGTGCTTGAGGATATATAAAGGGTATTTCAAATAAAACAGTTAAAAATACAGCTACGTTAATACGTAAATAACTAATTTATTAACAAAAACAAGTAATAAAATTACATTTAATTCAGACTTCATTACTAAACTAATATTAACAAAAACTTAAAGAAAAAACAAAAATTTAAAGTACAGTGCATAACATTGAAGTTAATATCAATATCTGGTTATCGTTTTTCGTAACGATAAACCCCCCCATTAAGAAAATGGGGGTTAGTGACAAATTAAATCAAATTCGTAGCATCTGGTGTAAGTAAATACTACTGAAAATTTCTACAATTTTCATCACAATTTTGTATAATAGGGCCCATACACAACACCATCTTTATTGAGCAATCAAGTAATTGTGTAATTAAGCTTGAAGCACACAATACACCATTATGCTGGTACAAAATTAATTTTAGATCTTCCGAAAATTGAGTTTATTTTAATACCACAACGAAGACTCAAAAACATCATCTGTTCCTGCAGCAGATTTTTCACTTTTTTGGTCGAAAAACTTGTAATTGTTCGAAATTTGTTATTTTTACCACTTTTTCTCTGTCTGCTTCTTGGTCCACCTGTTTTAATTGATCTACCATTCCGTACTTTTAACATTCCATAGGCTAGGCATTGTTTACGTTCGAGAAATGCTCCCCAAAATATTTTTTCTTTGGCATTCATATTTAAATTTTTTTTATTTTTTTGATGTTTATGCCATGACGATTTTAATTTTATGAGCTAATTTTACAACACACGATTCAATCATGCTGATACAATCAAAAAAATATCAAACTATTTTTGATAAAGCACCAGCAGCTGGTACAATCACACCACAAGCTCATACACGGTCAATCAGCTGGCACAAACACTTTATTGCACAATTATATGGTGTTGTGTATGGTTCCTATAAGGAATTTATAATTTTTGAAAAGCGAACACTACATAAAATATTTGCATTTTCAATACAAAAATATTTTTAATTGTCAAAAGTTATATATATTTTTGAAAAATAAACAAATGTTTTTGACGTGGCAAATTAATTTGATGGAAAAATTTCTAAAAATTTAGTTTAGCTTAACAAATGAAATTATTTCTTGATTCTTGACACGCATTGAAAAAGCTTTACAATCAAGCCCGTCTGGCAACCCTAATGCAAGCGCTTCCACGTAATAATACTTAAGTCCAAACAATAATTTATTATTATTAAAACCAGCCATCATTGTGCAATCTTCAAAAAGATTGAACCATTTCCCAATATCTTTATTCTAATCACCATCGAATTTTTATACAACTGCATCAAGTTCTTCATAATTAATACGACGACTGGTAGAAGACAGAATTGTGAAACTGTCTTTGTAAATTACTTATTTCATGGTCATTCGAAGAATTTTGAGTTATTTTTCAAATCGTTGCTCTTCATCTCGATTATTTAAAACGGGCACTACGTTTGAGGCATGATTAAAATATTATGTCACTAGGCAAATTTTCACGACCAAACAAAATCTCACAAGAGTTATTAACAACAGAATTATTAAGATCAACAACGCTTAAAGTACAAATTACTTCATCAGGAGACAAATCAACAGCGGTAATATTTTCAGCATCGAGAATTTGACCAGCAACATCAATATTATTTTGTGGTTCCGTCAAATTCTTATGCAGATTTCTAAATTGAGATATTGTCGCTTGTTCAGAAAAAGATATCACAGCTAAATTTAATACATTAATAACCGTTTGGTGGTTAGGTCTTAAATCCATTTTGACACCCCACACCTAATATTTATACCCTACACCACCATAGTGGAGAGGGTATAATGCGTTTGTGCAGATGTTTGTAATGGGAAAAAATATTAGTCTAACACCCACCTTAAAGTATACCGATCGATTTAGAATCACTTTCTGAGTCGATTAAACGACGTCCGTCCGTCCGTCCGGTTTACATGGCTGTCCATGTAAACCTTGTGCTCAGAGTACAGGTCGCAATTTTGAAGATATTTCTATCAAATTTGGTACATACTATTTTTTCGCAAGAACGAAGCCTATTGAAACTGGCTGAAATCGATCCATTATTTCACCTAGCCCCCATACAAATGTCCTTCCGAAATTGGACTTTATCGGTCATAAATGTTTAATTTATATAAGTATCTACACAAATTTCCCTCCAAATAATTTTATATATACAAAATTCATGTCACCAAATTTTGTTACGATCGATCCATAATTAGTCATAGCTCCCATATAGACCCGTTTCCGAAAATCACTTTAATGTGCATAAATCGCTTAAAAATCAACATAGTTAACTTTCATATAGACATAAATCACACCACCTGATTTCATGGTGATCGGTCCATAATTGGTCATAGATCCCATATAAGGCCCACTTCCGAAAATCACTCAAAAATATAAATTATTGAAATTTTAAAAGAAAAATGTTTTTGCTCTTTTACTTAGTGTAGGGTATTATATGGTCGGGCTTGACCGACCATACTTTCTTACTTGTTTTAATTTTTCTTTGGCATTTCATACAATTTTATAAGACAAACCAAATTATTTTAACAAGCCTAGTGAATATTACAGGTTTTTTTTCAATTTTTATTTTTTATTTATTGAATCTTCATTACATAATGAACTAACAACAAGTATTTCAAATCTTGTATCCAACTAGCTATTAACCCGCTACTTCGTTAGCGAATCTAATCAACCAAAGTATAACGCAAGTGAGAAAATTAATGTTTAATTTGTTAATGCACGGATTTGGGAATTAGCTTGTTATTACAAAAAATACTATAAATACATATGAGGAGCCGCAAAACAAAAGGTACTGAGAAGGTAATCATTCACCTTCATACAACTGTGTGCTTCTACTACTAGCTGTTTCAACACTGTTATTATTATTTTCTTTTATTTATTATATATATATACACACACACATTGTATTGTTTTGTTACTTGTTATTATTACTGTTTTTGGTTTATCTTATTTTTGCCACACATTATTATTCCTGATCTTCATCGTACAACTGTACTACATTAACTTTTCAAACTAAATAAATTAACAACTTTTATTTTAATCATAATAAATCAATGTTTATTATTTACAGGTACTTTTTCGATTTTTTTACAAATTTATTTTTTGGTATTTTTATAATATTTCTTCTAGAAATAATCAATTTCCCAAAAAATTTAAATTTTCCAAACAGTACCTTTTGTTCTACGGTTCCTCAAATGTTTCTAAGCCAATAAATTTTAGAAATATAGCCATTCTTAATTCACTTCCATTAGTGGCCATATTTTAAAAAAATTTAGGTTTTTATGGGTTTAGGAAATGTAAGCCCTTTTTCTAATTCATTCCTATGTACTCTGATATGAAGAATTTAAAAGTTCTATCAAAGAAAAAGTATAAATAAGTAGTTTCTTGTAAATTCCAACTTCTTTCAGATATATTTAATGTTTTCAGGTTGGTTAATTAAGAAAAAACAAAAGGTACCATAAGTAGATCCCTAATCATCATCTGGAATATAGATGAGCACTTTAATTCTGATAAGTCTATTAATACAATAAATCAATCTCAGATAAAAATATTAGGTCCCTTTTAGCTATAACCATACTAAACTTAGGTAGATATGTATAATGCAAATAAAGAAGAAATGTAATCAGAAATGCCACATTTTTGAAATGCCTAGAAATTTGTATGTTACTAATTTCACAAATCAGGGAAATCAATAAGTAAGATCAAAAAAATACAATTATGTACCCATTTGTGGGTACATATAAAAACGTATGTAATATGTAAAAATTGCATATCATTATAATTAAGAAACAGCATTTTTTAAACCACATACATCAAATTTGTTCCTGTCCTCTTTTTACCTACTTTTTGGGCCCTTTTTTGTCCCCAGTGAAGAAATAATTTTCAAAAAAGTACCTATTAATAATCATTAATACGTACTATGTGAAAATAATAGTTCAGTTAATTTTTATTGGTAAAATACATTTTGATAAAAAAGTACAAAAAAATAATACAATTTTTAGGCCTTTGGAATTCGAATTTCAAAAAAGTACCAACAAAATTTCTAGTCTTTATTGCTCTGGCCAGATACATTTAAAATAGTATTTCTATGTTTATTTATGTAGGAGATATACATCTTAACAGAGGGTTCTACGGGGACTATTTTTAACCCATATGGCCACTTGAATTTCAAATTTCAAAAAAGTACCAGACACCTGTCGGCTCTTTTTTTGATTAAAGGCGGACACATTTAAAATATTATTTCTCTGTTTTTTGTTTTGGAGATATAGAGGTACAGGTTTTACCAGCTTTTGCACCATTTGTCCCCCTTAGCGGCCGAATTTCCAAAAATCCCTTCTCAGTGGATCTACATATTGTAAAAGCAATACATTAACTGAAGTTTCTAGCTTTAGCGGTTTGGGCTGTGCGATGATGAATGAATCAGTCAGTCACGTTTCTCTTTTATATATATAGATAATTATAACTTTATTAGTCCAGCCAGTACCGGACGAAAAATTGTTTATTCATTGTTGATTCTTCCTTCTTGTCTTTGGATTAGGTCTGTTGTGTCCCTCCTTCTTAATCGAGTGTGGCAACGGTTATCTAATATGTTGCCGGTGGGTTTGGGTTTGATTAAATTTCAAGTTTTTTTTAAATATTTTTGTACATTTTTCGAGATTTCAGTTTTTACATTCAGCACGTTTAGATCTTTGTGTATATTCGCGTTTTCGATATACCAATTATTTGACGCTGAGGCCGTGCCCCATAGCTGTATGCCAGAACACCATATCGGTTTTATGATCATGTTGTAAAGTAGAAGTTTACAATCTAAACTAAGCGTAGAGTTTCTCCCAATAAGCCAATTAATTTGAATTGATTGCAATTTCATTTGAGTCAACTTTGCATCTATATCAGTGATGTTCATCCCATACAACAATTGTTTAAAAAATTTAAACACATTTGTTACGCTCTTTTAAAGAGCGTAATAAATGTCTCATTTTTTCAGAAATTCAATAAGCATTGTTGTTGGTTGGTTTTTGGATGAAGCATAGCAAACACACGCGTTTCAATTACAATTGAACACAAAAAAACAAAGTTAAAAATAAATAAAAAAATTGAGAGTATTTCGGCCGTATAATGTATATTCTTTCATTTCCTTAAAATTTAAATTATATTCATTTAATAAATTGGTTTTATTTTATTTTTGAACATCACTGATCTATATAACTTTTCCGATTGTTAAATTATTGTTTGGTTATTGATATGAATAGGGGGGCATGATTCTCTTTTTTTTTTAAAGAGAAGTAACACTCAGGCAATTAATATGCCTATATTAAATGTGTTACTTTCTTTGGAAAGGGGATAGAGTGTAGAGGAAAAGGTGGTGAAAGGAGGAGAAAAGCTTTTTAATTGACAACTCTGCAATTGCAAGTTATGTTTGTTATTAGTGCAGGTTGCAGCGCCTACCGTGGTGAGATGTCGCCTTAGTCAAGCCAACCACCTTTATTTAATTATTTTACTTCGGTGGCGTTTCAGTATTATACCACCGAAGGATGGCGCTGTGATAAATATTAGTTATTAGTAAACTAATAATTATAAACTGATGCTGTTGATTGGCAGCGGCTGGGAATCGAACCCAGGCCACAAATACCATATCATGCTTAATGATCAAACGCGCTAACCAATTAAGCCACAGCACCCTTAATGATTCTCTACGCAATGTAAATGTTATATTTGTACATTTTTGCTCGTTGTTTAACCATTTTTCTAATCCAAATATGTATGTGATTTTGTAAGTAACGATACGCTTCTTGAGGGTTTTCATGAATGCTTAGAATAGCAGTATCATCAGCAAATGTTGATGTATGAGTGCCATTGTTAGTTGGAATATCAGACGAATATATCAAATATAAAAAGGATCCTAGGATACTGCCTTGGGGGACTCCTGCTTCAATGGGTTGGGGACTACTTTAAGGTTAAAGCCTATTTCTTTAACCTTAAATAGCTTTCCAATAGCTTATGTGTGTTTGCGGGTAAATTTTGACTCAGTTTGTATATCAAAACATCATGCCATACTTTATCAAACGCATGAGAAATGTCGATAAAGAGAGCGGACCAATATTTCCTTTCCACAATCGCCTCTCTTACAATATTTACAAGTCTATGGGTTTGTTCGATAGTACTGTGTTTTCTTCTAAAACCAAATTGATGATTCGGAATACAACTGTTTTCAATTAACATCGGGTTGTGTCCAGGCTCTCTAAATATTTATTCAATGATTACATTTTTCGAAATTCCAAGTTTTTTATACAATCTTTAAGCTTCGATTTGAGTTGGGGCGATCTGTGAAACTGTCACTCTCTTCGAACTCTTCTTTTTTCATTTAAGAGCCGTTCGACATCTGCAGAGTGATCAATGTTTTCCGGTGTTCTTAGCGGTATGTTTTCCAAGCAATGTGTACTGAGGTATTTTTTATATTTGAGCCAATTAATTCTTGTACCAGCCATCGATAAATTACTAGTCGGGGATACAATTCCTCGGGGGCTCAATAAAGTAACAATAGTGGATGAAAATAGTTCCAGCGAGGATTCAACTTGAATCATTTCTCCAGGAATATTTTTCATCACGCTAAAATCAATAACATCCGGTATTTTTCGTAGGTCAGTAGGCCAGTAGGTAGGTTGGCCGCTCGAAATCACATTCAAACCCACTTTCGAAATTGTATCAAACAAAACACGACCTCTAGGGGTATTCAGTCGTGATCCCCAGAATGTGTGCATAGCATTATAATCGCCAGCAACCAGGAAACGGGGACCTAGTGATTTAAAAAAATCTATTATATTGACTTTCTGTAATTGAAAATTTAGGGGGTGAGTCGATGAAAATCTTCAAGACAGATTGTAGTAGCTTCGCAAAGATCACACATTAAGTAGTGTTTGATTCGAGCTTTTATTAAAAATTCCGAGCCTCCGCATGCTCTACCTCTGGGGTCTTTGGTATCATATATTACATATCCATTTATTCGAAATGAAATTCTGGACCATTTTACGTCCAGAATTTCATTTCGAATAAATGGTTTCAGTTTCAGAAACCAGAATTACATCAATTTGTAGGTTTCTTAAAAAATATTCGAGTTCGTTTTTGTGTTGACGTATGCCGTTTGCATTCCAGAAACATATTTTTAAACAGTTCATGGCTTATTTAGGATAGCTTGTAATAACATTGATTGCATTTTAAGCATTTCCTGCATCATATTTCTCATAGAGTTAACTGTTAATTGTTGTTAACTGATTTCACTAGAGTCTCTATTGTAGCCTCCAATCGACTTAAATTAGAAGTGGGATGTTGGTCTGCAAATTCCAAATTGATATTAGTGTTCATCACACTGTAATTGAAATTGGACGTGTTTTATTTTTACTCCGAGTTAATTCGTTATTTTAATGATTCTTTCGAAAAATAAATATAAATTACACATGTTTACTAATTACGCGAAAGGACGCTTTTATTTTAATAATATTATTAAAAAAATCAAAACAATAACTAAGAGACAAATAAGTGAAAATTCTTTATTTTTTTTTAACTTTGTTTGTGCATTAAATATTAACAGTCTTATGCAAAAAAAAACCTTATTGTAGATTTAAAACACAATTTTTTTAACAAACACTTTAGCTTTAAAACCCATTTATAAAAGTATTGGCTCATAATCATAGTCAAACACTAAAGTCGGTTCTTTTTAAAAACAACTTTAAAATAAAACCAGCTTTTTATTAATTTGCAACCATAGTCAAAATTAAAGTATGTTTTAAATTGAACCGACTTTAACTGGGTGCCACCGCAAATGTAGAAAATGTTTTCACACAATATACAACAAAAAGCAGACAAGTGGCAACGCTGAACAGCGTAAACAATAAAAGTAACCGGGACAGAGACCTGCGTCGAACGGCTGTAAGCTGGCTGAGCCGAGCCGCCGATAAATTTTCAAAGCCGCCGCCGCCGTATTTTTTTTCGGCTTAAGTCGGCTTGAAAATAGCCGCCGTTTTTGATAAAAGTACCTTAGTAATTTCATAAAATTTTAAGAATTTCACTTTTTTCAAATTTAAAATTTTCTTTAGTCGGCTGACCGCTAGCCGCTGACCTCTTTTGGAGTCAGCCGCCGCCGCCGTGAAATTTAGTCGGCGCAGGTCTCTGCCGGGACATCTAAAGAAAGTTGTTTCAGTCGTAATTCAGCTCTGGGTGGAGAAAGAGCTCGAGCGTCATTGTCATTATCGCTTAAGGGCAATCAGGCCGTCTCTTTTTCGCTGCCTTCGAGAGTTTTGCGGCTCACTCTCGCATTGGATAATGTTTGGCGTCGTCTAACTACCGCGTTACAGTTTCTCGAAGTTTGCATTGTCCACATGCAATCGTTTTTGGTTTTCATAACCTAACTTTTTAATAAATGATTAAAAATTCTAGCTTCCTATATGAAGATATAGGTTGACTGGGTACTAAAATCAACGTGGGATAACCTGGCAATTTGAGAGTTTTTCAACTCCGCCAACCAAATTTAAATTCTAAAAAAAAAAAGAAAGTTGTTTGTTGTGGAAAAATGGAAAAGATAAGATTAATATCATAATTACGATATTTTGGTACTAATTTTATTGATAACTGTTCAATAATTGAAACTTGAATCATTTCTCCAGGAATATTTTTCATCACGCTAAAATCAATAACATCCGGTATTTTTCGTAGGTCAGTAGGCCAGTAGGTAGGTTGGCCGCTCGAAATCACATTCAAACCCACTTTCGAAATTGTATCAAACAAAACACGACCTCTAGGGGTATTCAGTCGTGATCCCCAGAATGTGTGCATAGCATTATAATCGCCAGCAACCAGGAAACGGGGACCTAGTGATTTAAAAAAATCTATTATATTGACTTTCTGTAATTGAAAATTTAGGGGGTGAGTCGATGAAAATCTTCAAGACAGATTGTAGTAGCTTCGCAAAGATCACACATTAAGTAGTGTTTGATTCGAGCTTTTATTAAAAATTCCGAGCCTCCGCATGCTCTACCTCTGGGGTCTTTGGTATCATATATTACATATCCATTTATTCGAAATGAAATTCTGGACCATTTTACGTCCAGAATTTCATTTCGAATAAATGGTTTCAGTTTCAGAAACCAGAATTACATCAATTTGTAGGTTTCTTAAAAAATATTCGAGTTCGTTTTTGTGTTGACGTATGCCGTTTGCATTCCAGAAACATATTTTTAAACAGTTCATGGCTTATTTAGGATAGCTTGTAATAACATTGATTGCATTTTAAGCATTTCCTGCATCATATTTCTCATAGAGTTAACTGTTAATTGTTGTTAACTGATTTCACTAGAGTCTCTATTGTAGCCTCCAATCGACTTAAATTAGAAGTGGGATGTTGGTCTGCAAATTCCAAATTGATATTAGTGTTCATCACACTGTAATTGAAATTGGACGTGTTTTATTTTTACTCCGAGTTAATTCGTTATTTTAATGATTCTTTCGAAAAATAAATATAAATTACACATGTTTACTAATTACGCGAAAGGACGCTTTTATTTTAATAATATTATTAAAAAAATCAAAACAATAACTAAGAGACAAATAAGTGAAAATTCTTTATTTTTTTTTAACTTTGTTTGTGCATTAAATATTAACAGTCTTATGCAAAAAAAAACCTTATTGTAGATTTAAAACACAATTTTTTTAACAAACACTTTAGCTTTAAAACCCATTTATAAAAGTATTGGCTCATAATCATAGTCAAACACTAAAGTCGGTTCTTTTTAAAAACAACTTTAAAATAAAACCAGCTTTTTATTAATTTGCAACCATAGTCAAAATTAAAGTATGTTTTAAATTGAACCGACTTTAACTGGGTGCCACCGCAAATGTAGAAAATGTTTTCACACAATATACAACAAAAAGCAGACAAGTGGCAACGCTGAACAGCGTAAACAATAAAAGTAACCGGGACAGAGACCTGCGCCGAACGGCTGTAAGCTGGCTGAGCCGAGCCGCCGATAAATTTTCAAAGCCGCCGCCGCCGTATTTTTTTTCGGCTTAAGTCGGCTTGAAAATAGCCGCCGTTTTTGATAAAAGTACCTTAGTAATTTCATAAAATTTTAAGAATTTCACTTTTTTCAAATTTAAAATTTTCTTTAGTCGGCTGACCGCTAGCCGCTGACCTCTTTTGGAGTCAGCCGCCGCCGCCGTGAAATTTAGTCGGCGCAGGTCTCTGCCGGGACATCTAAAGAAAGTTGTTTCAGTCGTAATTCAGCTCTGGGTGGAGAAAGAGCTCGAGCGTCATTGTCATTATCGCTTAAGGGCAATCAGGCCGTCTCTTTTTCGCTGCCTTCGAGAGTTTTGCGGCTCACTCTCGCATTGGATAATGTTTGGCGTCGTCTAACTACCGCGTTACAGTTTCTCGAAGTTTGCATTGTCCACATGCAATCGTTTTTGGTTTTCATAACCTAACTTTTTAATAAATGATTAAAAATTCTAGCTTCCTATATGAAGATATAGGTTGACTGGGTACTAAAATCAACGTGGGATAACCTGGCAATTTGAGAGTTTTTCAACTCCGCCAACCAAATTTAAATTCTAAAAAAAAAAAGAAAGTTGTTTGTTGTGGAAAAATGGAAATGATAAGATTAATATCATAATTACGATATTTTGGTACTAATTTTATTGATAACTGTTCAATAATTGTAAAATCTCTACCAATATCTTGTAACTTAAAAATTTTTTACTTTGTGACGAACTTTTTTACTCGGCGAAGAACAGCTGATGCTGTTGTTAAACGAGTTAAAAACAACTTCAGCTAGTTTTATATTTAGAGTCGACTTCAGCCACAAAGTATACAGAGGCGTCACGAGACAGAAAATAATATAGTTCTATATTTGTTTAATTTTTAATAACTGCCCTTTTCATTTTGTTTTAGTCTTAATTTTCTGCCGCAATAATTCAATTTCTTTCCGATTTAGTTTGATGCAATCATTTATTTTTGTAATATTTCACTTTTAATTGCCATTGTACATGTGGAGTTTTATTTTGCAAATGTAAAAAACAACCAAGAATTTTGTTTCATTTAAATTTACACGTAAACAATACACACATTTTTATAATTTTCCATTTTAAAAAATTTTGTGCCACAGACTACGAAAAAATTGTCTTACAAATTTATTTGTTTGTTTTGTTCACATTTCTTTGTCTACCAAATTCGTGTTGTATATAGCGTTTTGCTTTAACACATCACTGATATTGTAGTACAAAATATATTGCTATCTCTTTTTATGAGAACTGCCCTAACATCTGATTTGGCGTTTTTTAAACGTCAAATTTGACACTTCTGTATATTCTGTGCTTCAGCGTCAGAAGTATACTTTAACTTGTCTATGATAGACCTAAAGTCCACTCTTAAGTAAAGTCAAGTTTAATTCTCTTAAAATGTACTTTATTTTTGACTATGATTATGGGCCATTGTATCCAAAAACGTTTGTTAAAGGCACAATAACTAATGTACTGATTTTTGTCTAAGCTGGCAATGCTTCTCATTTATTTCCCTTTATCGTTGTTAGTGTTGCTTTCAATTAGGATAAAATATTCGTTAATATTCTTTTTTTCATTGATTGTTTTTAGTAATAATACATTTTTGAAGATAACAACTAATTTTTAGAGAAAAAATGTATATCTGGTTCTAGTAAATTTATATTAAGTTAAAATGTATTAATGTACAGACTTTTTTATATAGTTTATTTCAATTATTATTAAAAGTATTCGAATGACGAATATTCTGTGATAAAATAAATATCACTGTTTTATAATTTATTTTATTAATTTATTTTTGTTGACATTTTGTTAAATTTTAACAAAATTTAATAAGTTTCTATGTGGAAACACACAATTATAATTCCGGAGTGGGTATATTAGATTGTGTGGACCTTCTTCCATAATGTTTACACATTTTATTACTATATAGCGTTGCAGGTTAAAAGTAAATGACAAAAATGCCGGAGGAATATCAAACAAAATCATATACTATTAAAATGGAACTTATTCGCCAGCGGAGTGTAAATTGTGTTTAGCAATGTCAATAGTATCGTCTATTATTCCAAATTTATCTTTAAAATCCTCTTTTTTAAGATAAAAAGTAAAAAGTGTTATTGCGGCTGCAATTCATATGTTACGGCAGTAACACTCTTATTAGAATTATAATAAAACGCAAAGTAAATTCAGATGAGATTTACTTTCTCAATAGTAGTTGGTATGGTTTTATTATCTAAACGAATTCAATAATACATTAATATCAATCTTATATTTAAATTTATAATATAACTTACACAATTCTATTTCCCGTGACGAATTCTTTAGAAAGAATGATCTTGAGTCGAATCGTTGTATTAAAAGTAATAATGTTACCAATGTTATATTAAAAAAACGTAATTCATGACATAGTCTACATTTAAGGGTAATAAATGATTAAAGACGGTAACACTGGACATGTAAACGGCAAATCAAAACGAAAACACTAGATGTGTAAATAACAAACATAACAATGTTTACATATGAAAATATTTAAAGTTACCAGTTTAAAAATACGAATAATAAAAAATTAAATTATAGAAGTTACAGTACATTCTGATTGTGTTTAATTCATAACAATCCGCCTCCCGTGAGTCGATCAGGGAGACTCACTAACCACTTCAAGCACTGCCAGTTTTGTGGCTGGACGTCGTAATTTTCCATTCAGAGTTTTCACCACTGCTGAACGAACTTGCCCGTCAGCCGCTTTACAGACTTCCTCAATCACACCACGTTTCCATTTACCACGTTCCTCAGTCTCATCGCATATAACCACAACATCACCCACTTGCAACGGTTTTACCGGTTGATACCATTTTGTACGCCTGGTCAAATCTGGTAAATATTCCAGAACCCATCTTTTCCAGAATGTCTGTTTGAGCTGTTGTAAAATGTGCCACTGCTTCCGAAGGCAAACCTTCTCTTCCACTGCAGCGGTTTGCACAATGTTAGGGGATCCGAGCAAAAAATGGTTCGGCGTAAGCGGTTCACTATCTGAGCTGTCAATAGGTAAATGCGTCAAAGGACGCGAATTTACAAGATTTTCAGCCTCAATTAATAGGCTATTCAACGTATCAAGTTTTGGTGATTTCTCTTTTAGGGTGAATGCCAACACGTTCTTCACCGCGCGGACCATCCTCTCCCAGACACCTCCTGCTGAGGGATCAGCCGGGGTATTAAATACCCATTCTATGCCCCGTCGCGTACACTCATCACCCAATTGCGTTTCAAGTCTTACGAAATCCTCCTTACTAGCTCCAACGAAATTGGTACCTCTGTCACTTCTTATTCTTATCGGGACGCCTCTTCTATTAATAAAATTTCTGATACATAAAATCACAGCATCTGTTGAGAGGTCCCTTGCCAGTTCCAGGTGGATTGCTCTCGTTGTCATGCACGTAAAAAGTGACACCCATCTTTTTTCACACCTTCTGCCAATGGACACCGTATACGGACCGAGGTAGTCAATTCCCGTGTATGTGAAAGGTCTAACAAACGGGGTTAAACGATCTACCGGCAATTGACCCATTAATGGTGGTTTCGGGACTGCTGATCTATTCTTGCACTCCTGGCAGTTCTTCTTGACATTTCTCACCAATTGTCTTAAACTTGGAATCCAAAACTTGGTACGAATTGCTGCACAGATAGCCTCCTGATTTTGATGTACAAAATTGTTGTGAAATTGTCTTACCATCAGTCTTGTAATTAAATGATTCTTGGGCATAATTATGGGTTCTCTGGTGGATTGACCAACACACGTGGCTTTACTTATTCGACCTGAAATTCGTATTAATCCATCGTCTGTAATGCAAGGGTTCAAATTATATATACTGCTCTTTTTAGATAGAGGTTGGCCCGATTTCAGTACATTATACTCATTTCCGTAGACTTCTTGCTGAGCTATTTGACACCAAAAGATTTCAGCTTCTTTTATTTCCTGAGTGGTAATATATGGTTTCAAATTTAGAGTAGATTTGTCTTGATGTATAGCGAAACATTTAAAAATTTTCACGGCTCTAACAAACCAACACCTTATTCTCAGTAGCTTATAGTATTTTGATTTTTCGCCATATGGTATTAAGGGAAGAACTTCAGCTGTAGAAAATAAAAACTTTGTTCGCATTTCAGATTCATATATTTTTTTTTCGGCTTCTCCACTTAATATTGGCCATTTTGTTTTATCAGATTTCAAAAAAGACGGTCCGTTTAACCAACGAGATTCCTGTAAATTTCCTGAGAAATATTGTGACCTTGTCGCATCATCAGCAGGATTTTGGGGCCCAGGAACCCATCGCCATTGGTCGACCTCCGAGTGCTCCAAAATTTCTGCAATGCGATGTGAAACGAATTGTTTATAAACGCGACAATCAGATTGAATCCATTTCACCACTGTCTTCGAATCTGACCAAAACGTTATTCCTGTCGGCTTAATATCATGGCTGGAAACAATGGCCTCCTTTAATCTAACACCAAGTACTGCAGCTTGTAGTTCCAATCTTGGGATCGAGAGAGGTTTTATGGGAGCACACTTAGATTTTCCAGCAACAAATATCACCTCAACGCTGTCTAACAACCGCATTCTCCAATAACCAACGGCGGCAAACGCGACCTCGCTTGCGTCTACGAAAAGATGTAGTTCTATTACAGTTGAGGGATCAGAAAACTTTACTCCATAACACCTGGGGATCCTAATATTGCGCACATTTTGAAGTTCATTGTACCATTCATACCATTTCTTATATAATTTTTCTGGAATAGGGGAGCTCCAGTCAATATTGTAAATCCATAGTTCCTGAAGTATAATCTTGGACCTTATGACGATATTTGCTAAAAAGCCAAACGGATCGAATATCGACATAACTAAACTAAGTACTTCACGTTTGCTGGGTCTTCGGCTACCGTTTAACACCGCTTCAGAAATTCTTGAAAATTTCAAAATAAAACAAAATGAGTCATCATTTTGGGCCCAGAACAGACCAAGCACCTTTTCTGTAATCGATTCACCTTTACTGAGGTTCTTTAATTCCAATTTATTAACATAATCTGGTCCTTCTATAATACGACAAAACTCAAGTGAATTAGATACAAATCCTCTTATTTCGAAATTAGCCTTTTGATGGATGTTTATTACGCTTTTAGTTACGGAAATAGCCTCATCGATTGTGTCGAAACTATCTACATAGTCGTCCACGTAGTGGCAGTCCACAATAGCCTTATAAGCTTTGGCATCAGTACTCTCAAATTTACTGGCATTTAAATTTTTGACATATTGCGCGGAACACGGTGAACTGGCAGATCCAAATATCATTGCTCGCATTACATAAATATCCGGCTTACTACTGCTGACACCTGATCGCCATAAAAATCGTTGGGCAGTCTGGTCCTCTTCGCGAATAAGTACACGGTGAAACATCTCACGTATGTCGCCACAAACTCCTATCTGCCGTTGACGAAACTTAAACAAAATTGAAAGTAATGGCTTGGGTTGATACGTGGCTGGACCTTTTAGCAATCTCGAGTTAAATGATTCACCGTCTACTATAGCTGCTGCATCAAACACCAGTCGTCTCTTATTACCTTTATTAACATTTGTAATTACAAAGTGTGGCAAATACCATGTACGATCGGTTTCTATGGAGGCTTCTTCCGGTGACAGTTTTCTGGCATACCCTTTCAAAATATACTCTTCGATTTTATATTTATACCATTCAGCCAGATCGTTATCCTTTTTCATCTTACTTTCGGCACCCAGTAAACGTTTGTAAGCCAGTGAATAAGTTTGCTTAAAGTTATATTCATCCAGTTTCCATAGAAGACCGGTCTCATATTGTTGTCCGTTTACAACAGTGGTATCCTTCAGTACTTTTTCGGCTCTCAGATCATCATTTGAAATAATAGGATTTACCGGTTTCATTCCAAAACCTTCTAATGTAAAGTAATCAGACACCTGTTGCCTGATGTCATCCATGGGACTACATTCTATCAGAAATACATGATTGGATTCGAAACTATCCTCATTAGAACCAAACAGTATATCTCCTAAAAATGTCTTATGCACAGAAAAACTTTCGTCCAAATTTATCAGCTTGTGAGGACGAACCAGTCTTACGTGAGGCAAACCAATGAGTAACTTCGGTATATCAAAATACTCATCAATGACAAATTCATCCAGTTTTGGAAACTTCACCTTAAATTCTTGAAGTTGTAAACTTTGTGGCGGCAGTTTCAAATGCTTCGTTGTTCTAACGTTTCTCATATGAAAGCTATTGTTGCTATCATTCACATTACAAATTTCAAATTCTACTTTCATTGACAACTCGTTAGATCTTTTTCCACCTATCCATCCCAGCGATAAATTAGTGGTTGGTCCCTCTAAACCAATTTGCTTCGCAATGTCCTCTTCTAGTAGTGAAACTTTAGATCCATCATCAATGAAAGCTACTATATCAACGCTACCATTTGGACCCATTAATCTCACTGGCAAGTACTTAAACAACGTTTTCTCACCTAAGCAGATTTTTATAATCGTCGTTACTGAAACGCTATCGCTTTCATTCTGTATGGGTATTTCTGATGTATCATCACTAACAGCTGTAATCGATTGTTTATTATTTGTTTTGTTATTTTCTTCGTGAAGCAAACGATTATGATATCTGTCACATTCAGATATACCACATTGACGGCGATTGTTGCATTGAAAGGAATTGTGACCAGGTAATAAGCAGCCAAAACATAAACGATTCTCTTTCACAAATTTCCATCTTTGTGCTGTAGACATATTCTTAAATTTCGTACATTGATTAAGATGATGATTACCATGACACATCACGCATCCTAACTGACTGCGGTCGTCGACTGTGATAGCTAGTGCCGGCTTAAATTTATTTACCTTATTCTTCACAACATCATCACTGTTGGGTTCCATTTCTGTCGCCAATGATATGTAAGTAGCAACATTATGCAGCCACTCACTAAACTGCCTTACTGTCGGATATTGGCCCAAGTTGTGAAATGAATATTTTACCCATTCTTCACGCTTTGTAAAAGGCAACTTATTCACAAGTTCTTCGAGTAAAGTCGGATTTAACAGATGTTGTGTAGCTCCAGCATTCTCTAAAAATATGGTAAGATTCGAGACCATGGAAGAAAAATTTACAATCTCTGATAATTTTCTTCCCGAAATGGCAGGGAATGCTCTTACTTTAGTAATTTGACTACGAATCATAATATGGGGACGGCCGTAATGAAATTCAAGAGTATTCATCACCTGGTCTACACTTTCAGGATGAATAAGGTAAGCTTCCACTTTTGTCTTGGCATTTCCCTTTAAGGCCTTTTGTAGCCGAAACAAATTTTCCAATTTTGTATAATTGTAGTGCTGGGTGGTCTCCTTATAAGAGACGGCAAACATTGGCCATTGTTCCGGTTGTCCACAAAACTCAGGCAGGTCATACAATTTACGAAAAAGGTGCATAGTAGGCTGATCGACAGGAAATGGTGTAGCTGTGGCTCTCAAAGTATTTGATGTTGTTGGGCGTGTCATTGTAGACGGTAACGGCTGTGTCTGATGGGGCGGCGTATATATTGTCT
The DNA here is from genome assembly GCF_958450345.1 of Calliphora vicina. Classification (NCBI taxonomy): domain Eukaryota; kingdom Metazoa; phylum Arthropoda; class Insecta; order Diptera; family Calliphoridae; genus Calliphora; species Calliphora vicina. The sequence goes on from NC_088780.1 coordinate 72,125,418, forward strand.
GATGAGGCGGCGTATATGTTGCGTGATGAAAGGGTGTAAATGTATACTGAGGTGATAGTCTCATATGTGTGGTTTGAGATGGCAATGGCTGTGGCAAACAGTTACCCGAAATATATTGTGAATTAAAATCAGAAATTGGTATACTTATCTTTTGGTTTGTGGTAGAAACTGTCGATAATGACGTAGGCATTGTGGTTGAGTGAGGCAAGTCTGTACTCATTCCTGGGAGTACATTAGGTACAGGGGCTTTTAACGATGGTTGAGGGGCAGAATTCTTCATGAACATTTCCAGGGACATCTTCAATATTCGAATTTCCTCTTTCATTTCGGCAATGACATCGTTTTGTATAATAGTCTTCTCGTGGTCACTTTCACTTTGTGACGACTCAGCATTATCTCCACACTTGACCGGTAAATCTACCTCGTCCTCACGTGTTTTAATTGTCTTCCCTTCCTCTTGAGACATCTTGTTAAGCCGACTACTTCGGCGGGGATCTGAAGACATTCAGCTGCAGTAATTGTATGGAACGAATCTTCCAGAAGTGGCATGCAATTCCGATAATTGTATAATAAAAATTGTTATTGCGGCTGCAATTCATATGTTACGGCAGTAACACTCTTATTAGAATTATAATAAAACGCAAAGTAAATTCAGATGAGATTTACTTTCTCAATAGTAGTTGGTATGGTTTTATTATCTAAACGAATTCAATAATACATTAATATCAATCTTATATTTAAATTTATAATATAACTTACACAATTCTATTTCCCGTGACGAATTCTTTAGAAAGAATGATCTTGAGTCGAATCGTTGTATTAAAAGTAATAATGTTACCAATGTTATATTAAAAAAACGTAATTCATGACATAGTCTACATTTAAGGGTAATAAATGATTAAAGACGGTAACACTGGACATGTAAACGGCAAATCAAAACGAAAACACTAGATGTGTAAATAACAAACATAACAATGTTTACATATGAAAATATTTAAAGTTACCAGTTTAAAAATACGAATAATAAAAAATTAAATTATAGAAGTTACAGTACATTCTGATTGTGTTTAATTCATAACAAAAAGAATTCCTTAAAATAGGTTTAAAGTAGGGTTGAACCATTATTAAATTTCATATATTTAACAATGGTTTACTACAGGTATTTTAAGCTAATTTTCGTTTTTGGATATACTTTTATCGAATTTAGCTTAACAAATGTTGTAAGTTTTTTTGCATAAGACTGCAAGAGTGTTAACTAAAGTAATTACAACTACTCTTTAATGAGTATCTTGGTTTTTTTATTCTGGAATGTGAAACAGATGAACCAGTAAATAAAATTAACTCTACAAAACCACCCCCTATTTACTTGAGAGAAAATAATACAAATTCACTGGTTCTGAGCCTGATCTAATTAATAGGAGAGAACTCTTTTTACGTTTTTATCCCAATCAAGAAATGCACGATTCATGAAACTAAAATACAGGTCAATAGTGAAAACGATTATAGAAAGGTTGTAACAGATTTTGAAACTCAAAAGAAAAGTTTTTACACTTATCAGCTGAAAGGAAGCAAGGGTCTACAAGTTGTAATAAAGGCTATTGACTGTAATGTTGAACCACTCGAAATAAAGCAAAGCTTAAAAGATAAAGGTTTTAAGACAAAAAATGTGATAAACATTAGAAATCGCGAAAAAAAAACCCCAACCACTCTTCCGTGTTGAACTTGAACCCGGTGACATAAACCTGAAAAAAAATGAAACACATCCCATATATAACCTGAAGTACTTATTGCATCGTAAAATTACGGTAGAAGAACCACATAAACGATTTGGCCCCGTCCAATGTATGAATTGCCAAGAATAGGGACACACCAAGGCATATTGCAAATTGCCACCCGTATGTGTTATTTGTGGAGAGTTGCATAACACATCCCAATGTAACAAATCCAAGGATGATCCTAAAATGAAAAAATGCAGCAATTGCGGAGGTAACCACACAGCGAACTACAGGGGTTGTCCTGTCTACTCAATTGTTAAAAAATCACAAATCCATAAACCGAAGATTTTCCCCGCTCAGCCATTAAATAACATCAATTTTAACTACCCCCCTTTGCAACAGACATATGACAAAAAAAGAAACATATGCAAATGTACTAAGAAACAACCAAACTCAGACGCAAGTCCGTCAACCACAAAACCAAAATATGAATAAGAGAGCAAACGCAAATTTTCAATTTTACCAGACTAGAATCTACAATAGAAACTCTTGTGGAATCGGTAAATAACTTTACAAACTCAATGAGTAACATGATGCAAGAAATGCTTAAGATGCAATCAATGCTATTGCAGGCTGTGCTTAACAGACCATGAACTGCCTAAGAATATGTTTTTGGAACGCTAACGGCATTCGCCAACATAAAAACGAACTCGAGTATTTTCTAAAAAGTCATGATGTTGATATAATGTTAGTTTCGGAAACCCATTTGACGTCTAAAAGTTTATTTAAGATAAATGGATATGTTTTTTATGGCACAAATGGTCCAAGAGATAGAGCATGTGGAGGCTCTGGAATTTTAATTAAAACCCGTATCAAACACCATTCAATGTGTGATATTTGTGAAGATTATATTCAAGCTACGACAATCTGTTTGGATGATTGCTACAGAAACCTATTAATTTCGTCGATATATTCACCTCCAAGGTTTTCGATTACTGAAAACAAATATGAACATTTTTACGAATCACTAGGACCCCGATTCCTGGCAGTTGGTGATTATAATGCTAAGCATACTTACTGGGGATCAAGAATTGTAACCCCGATAGGTCGCGCTTTGTTTAATACAATTTCTAAATTGAATTTGAATGTGCTGTCGAGCGGAGAATATACTGGCCTACTGATCCAAGCAAAATACCCGATTTCATTGATTTTGAAGTTACAAAAAATTTACGAATGGAACTAATTCAGGTTAAATCTTCATTATAATTATCCTCCGATCACTCACCCACCTTCGTTTAACCCCCGAGAAATAGTATCCCCGACTGGTCACTCTGCAATATCAAGCACGAAAATAAATTGGTTGAAATATAAAAAATTTATTAGCACACACAGTACAGAAAATATATCGCTAAGAACACCAGAATATATCGATATCTCTCTCAAAAATTTTTAACAAAACTTAAAACTTGCTGTTGAACACGCCACTCAAATAACCCAACAAATAAGATACAATAGACTCTATTCTGCAGACATTGAACAGTTATTAGCTGAAAAAAGAGGAGTTCGTCGAGAGTGGCAACTCTACAGATCCCCTCAACTTAAAACGGAGCTTAGAAAATGTCGCAAACGCCTCAGTATGCTTCTTCACAAACGCAAAACTGACTCAATTAATAAATATCTGGAGAACTTAGATGCTGTAACGATTCTATGATTGGGTGTTTCATTTTGGGAACGGTGCTACCTAATATATCGGCCGTGCTCGTCGGTGGGGTGGATGATTTGTTCCCAAATAATTATAATTTATTAGCTATATGAATCAATTACACAGACTTTACTTTAGGTAGCATATCTATATAATTTAATGAATTCACAATGTAAAATAGAAGTGGTAAATGAATGAAGTGTAGCTTACGATGGAACTTGCTACACTGTGCCTAAGCCCTCCCTCCATGCTGCCATAAATCAATGTTGGCTGTCAGCCCAATAACAAAATAATAAAAAATTAACTTAATCTACCCTTTTCTTAATTGACATTTAGTATAATAAATATTAAAAATAACACATATTATTTTAAATATTAATAAATTTTAAATTCATATTATAATGATTTAAACATGAAATTTTGAAATTTTTGATTTACGAAAAGTGAAGTTAATGGTATGGGGTATAATACCATTAACTTCACTTTTCGTAAATCAAAAATTTTAAAATTTCATGTTTAAATCATTATAATATGAATTTAAAATTTATTAATATTTAAAATAATATGTGTTATTTTTAATATTTATTATACTAAATGTCAATTAAAAAAAATAAGAAAAGGTCACGATAAGTTAAATAATATTTTTTTTAAAACATCAAAGATGTCAAAATCATGACATGTAACTATATGTTAAAATATTAAAATGTGTTCAGTCGTCTTATTGAATGTGTAGTATTTACAATAAATTCAAAATGAACAATATTGAATATAACAAACAAATTAAAGAATTTGGCAACCCTTGTTACAATTTAAAATTAGATAAAAAAAATTGAGTGAATTTAGTTGTTCATTTTTTATTATTTTGTATTATAATTTATGTATAATTAATTGTGAGTGTTTTTAATATGGTTGATAAAAATAATAACCAAAAGGAAATAACAACACACTTACATTTGTTTAAGTCCAACGAAGTCAGCAGGCGCCGGATGACAGTAGACGTTTGCGAATATTATTTAAATTTGCTCAATCACAATTAATATAAGAGAGTTTGAATTAAGTTTGTATGCATGTGTATGAGTGTGGGTTGTGGATTGTGTATTAAATGAATAGTTAAATTTTCATCTAATACAGATTCCACATTATTGTATATGAGTTGTTTATGTTTCAAATAGTAGTGTTGAATATTGAATTTAGTGTAGTATAGTTTTAGGATATTTTCAAATTTTAATAAAAGTTATCTTAGGTGACCATATAAATTTTAACAATTTAAATTTAAAACATAAAATGATAATTTACAACACAATTTAACCAAAAAAAATAGAAAGAATTTAGAAAATTAGAATTTTAAGAATGTTATAAACTAATGATATAAATAATTTCGAATTTAAGAGCAAAAATTTAGAATTTTGAGTTTAATTTGATAGATTTAAGCTATATGTATTTAAAATTTTCGTTTAACTGAATATGAATATGTAACCGAAAATTATTATTTGATACCAAATGTTTGTTTTGTGAATAATTTATATTCACGTTTGTTTAAAAATATGGACCTGTAGTGCGATTCACTAACTTTTAACGAACCGACAATCGTAATGTTTATCGACATAAATAATCGCTTTCAGTAACGATAGTGTGATTCAGTAATTTATTTTTAACGATTGTTGAAGATATAACATCTCTGTCTACAAAATATCAAAATAAGCGAAAAGTAGAAAACCATTATTTGACACATAATGAAATAATTAACCAGTGGTGTAGTGAGTACAACGTTGACTAGCAATCGGAAGGTTGTTGGTTCGACACTTGGCTGCGACTTGCATTTTTTTATTTATTTTTTTTTAGTAAATACATAATTTTATAAATAAATCTACTAACAAAACAACTTATTTCCTGCCAATATAATTAGTAGTACTATAATCGTTATTGTCGCTAACATAACGAAAAAAAACTGCTTTAAGTAACAGCTGACTTCAACCGACAGCGAATGTCGTTAAAAATGTTACTGAATAGCAAATTCGATAAATTTTCGTTATATTTATTTTAACGATACGATTATCGTTATAAAAGTTAGTGAATCGCACTACTGGTCACCTTAACAGATAATTGTATTCGTATATGAGAAGATATAATTTTAAATGCAATATATTTATTGTTCAATGATTTTTTCACTTCTTCTATCGATGGAACTTCGGATCAAAATGATCTTATATGAACGGGTTCACAATGTTAATGTTGAATCACTTGAATCACACAAACACAGAATTGAATTTTCAAATAATTGAATGTTGAATCTTTTGATATCGTTCCAAAGCTCACGATTTAAAGATATGGTCAGCTTTAACACCAAATGTCTTAAATTGCACTATATTCAAAAAAAATAAAATCATAATTTTACAACAAAATCTAGCAAATAACTGAAATAATGACCTCACCTTAATTAGAAAAAGATTCTAAAGCGAAATTTCAAATAAATTCAACAAAAATGTAGCTTCAGTTATTTTTGTGACCGACACAGTTTAAAGAAAATTTTCAAATTATGAAAAATTTTATATTTTTAGACAAATGAAAATCAAAGGTAACTCAACAAAAAACAAAAAATTTAAAAAAAAAACTAAAATCAATTGAAGTAATTTTTGGTTCAAACAGTACAATTTCAATACGAATCTTGGATAATTAAACAAAATTAGATAAATTTCAACGAAGTCACCCTCACAATGCCACCCAGTATTCAAATTACTCTCTATGGCGAGCTACAAAAAATTAAAAAGACCTGTTATGAGCAGACCTCCTCTACGTAATTCTAGTGGAATTACTGTTTGTTAGTCATCTAAAGAATGTATTTTCCCCAAACGAGTCAAACTACATAATACTACATTACCCCATATTACTGCAGCTGAACCACTTCGTTTTGAGATTTCAGAGAATGTCAAGGCTATTGTTGATTTAAACTCCAAAAAATCACAAGATCTAGGAGCATCCCCAAATTGCATTAATAATAATCCTATTTATTTAAGCCTTGAATATTATCCACCAGAATGGAAGGTTTCTTTAGTTACAATGATACCTAAGCCGGGAAAGGATCACAGTAAAGTAGAATCATGTAGACCCATAAGCCTATTGTCAAATATATCAAAGCTATTCGAAAAACTGTTAATGCACAAGTTAAAGCCGATAGTGAATCATTTTGATTATATTCCAACTCATCAATTCGGATTTCGAGAAAAACATAACACCATAGAACAAACTCACAGGTTGGTAGAAATCATATCCAAGTCATTTGATGAAAAAAAATATTGTTCTGCACTCTTCATCGACGTTTCGCAAGCCTTCGACAAAGTATGGCATGAAGGATTATCGATAAAAAAAAACAATATTTACCAGTGAACACACACAAGCTTCTAGAAAGTTATTTAAGTCATCGAAAGTTCGTTCTTAAAGAGGGAGACTTCATAAGCTCACCACAGCCTATTGAAGCAGGCGTACCCCAAGGAAGTATACTGGGTCCCTTCCTAGTCGAACCCACATATCTACTTTTGCTGATGACACAGCTATACTAACCATTCATGAAAACCCCCAAGAAGCATCTGTACTTTTACAAGACCATATACTCATCATAGAAAGGTGGTTAAAACAATGGAGAATAAAAGTAAACGAGCAAAAATGTATACATCTTACATTCACATTGCGTAGAGAATCGTGCCCTCCAATCCTAATAAATATTAATATAATACCTCAACAAACTGAAGTTAAATATCTAGGTCTGCATCTAGACCGACGTCTTACCTGGAAAAAGCATATAGATACGAAATTGACTCAAATGAAGTTAAAATTACTACAAATTTACTGACTAATTGGTAAAAACACGAGATTGAGTTTAGATTGCAAACTTTTGCTGCTCAATAATAAAACCCATATGGTGCTATGGAATTCCATTATGGGGCACGGCCTCAGCTTCGAATATTGAAAAATTCAAAGATTTCAAAATAAAATATTAAGAATGATAACAGCAGCGCCTTGGTATGTGAGAAATATTAACATTCATAAGGACCTAGGTGTCTTCCTGGTGAAAAATGAAATAAAAAAACAAGCGGAGTCATATTTAACGTTTAAATTGTCAAGAATATGGTCATACTAGGGCATATTGATAACTACCCCCTGTTTACATGGTGTGTGGAGAATTGCACGGTTCTACCCCATGCGATAAATCCAAAAACGACTCAAAAGTAAAAAATGCAATTGTGGTGAAAATCACACAGCAAATTACAGAGGATGCCCAGTATATTCCATAGCTAAAAGAACATTAACAAATAAACCTAGTAATTATATATATTTTTTTCATATTTTATTTATTGTATCTTCACAAAATAATGTGAACTATCAATAATTTGTTCAAATCTTAAATCTAAATATTAATTTATATTTACGTCCCACCACAGTTGGATGAAAAATTATGTTTAATTTATAGATCCTATCATCAGAAACTTTTTTACTATCATACAATAAATAACTTCATAGTAGGCATTTTTCTAAAAAAACTCAGTTTTTGGATCACATTTTCCCCGTTTTAGGAATTTCAGTATTTAAAAATAAAAAATTTCAAAAATTGTAATGCCATTGATTTAAAGACATTTTAGTCTATATTGGTTCCAAATTTTGTTATGTTATCTTTAATTTTTAAAATTTTACATTAATTCAAATTTTATATTTTTATTCGTGGAAAATCACCATATGATTTTTTTAATATAAGTATTTGATATTGTTGAAAACACTTGATATTTTAGTAAAAATAAATAATATTATAAAATTTTGAGAATTCATTTACCATAAAAACAAAAAAAACGGGTTCCGATCTTTTATGTGGCTTTTCTATCGTAATTTTACGATGCAATAAATAATTTAAATTGTAAATTGGGTGAGTTTCATTTTTCTTGAGATTAACATCACCTGGTTCTAGTTCAACTCTAAAGATTGAATTTTCTCGCAATTTCTAATGTTGACTACATTTTTTATTTTAAACCTAAGCAGCCTTTATATCTACAAAAGACTCAACACCCTTAATAACAATTTGTAGACCTTTGCTACTCTTCAGTTGGTATGTGTAAAAACTTTTTTATTACAGGTACTCAGATTTGTTTTAAATATTCAGCTTTATCATGTAAGGCGTAGTCGTTTTACGACAACGACAATTTCGTAATGGATTAAAGAAATTATTCAACCTGTTTCATTAAACTAGTGCGAAACTGTCGTTGTCGTAAAACGCCTACGCCTTATATTTTTTTTCATTCATTATTTATTAACTTTGAAATATGATATGATAAGGTTGATTATCTGATGTCCCTCTAAGTAGACCTAATTATTATGCATAATTTAATAGAAAATTTCGCCTTCGTTTAAAGCAAATCTTAGCGAAATTAATTTTTGAATTTCGCATACATAAATATCAGTGAAAATTTGCAGAAAATTACATATGAATAAATTATTAGATTTTGTATATGAGCAAATATTAATTATCAATATTTTTACAGCAAACCTTTACTTCCAATTGGCCACGTATATTATGGCTTGCTGTGGATCAAAATGGCATACATCTACTAGAACATCGCTCCCGCAATATACTTTGTACTCATGACTATGAATCAATTATATCATACTCTCCAAATATGAATTCGTTGATGATATTTACAGGAACAGATAAGAAACAATCCAAAGTGATATTGAGCACATCTCAGGTAATATACAATAAAATACGAATCAAATTAATTAATTACATTACATTACATCTCTGAAATACATATTTATAAATAAGAAAAAAATATATATATACAGTCATCACTGTATAGAACAATTTAAAATTCATCTGTTTCAAAAACGAAAGGGCAATTTTGTGTGAGGCTAGGATAAAAAAAAATTTACAAAAGTTTGAGCTCGATAAGTTAAAAATTGGCGTGCTGCAATTCATGAGAACGAAATTGAGTATAAGCAAACATTATATTTGCATCCCCAATATTTCTCTAGAACAATGGTGCGCAGCCCATAGCACAATTGCGTAAAATCAAATGGAGGGATGTGGATTTTAAAAAAATGTGTGGATATTACATGCATTTTATCAAATTGTTGGTGATTTTTAAAGTTTAAATTGTTTTATTTATTAATTTTTTGGAAAACAAATTTTATTTTTAAAACATAGTTTCTAAATTTCGTGAAAAACTAAAATATGTTTGACATGTATTTCAGGACTTTTTGTTTTCAGAACACTTTCTAATTTAATTTCAAAAAATTAATTCCTTTACTTTTTTAATTTGAAATTAGTGCCGCTGAAGTACACCAAATTTATGGTGAATGTGTTCCATCGGTTTCAAAGTGCGAGAGATGGTTTGTGCGCTTCAGAAGTGGTGATTTTGACACGGAAAACAAATATTCAATTGGAAAATTCTGAAATACAATTGGAAATTTCTGAAATACAATTAGACATTTCTGAAATATAAATGGAAAATTCCGAAATTCAATTAGAATATTCTAAAATATAATTGGAAATTTCTGAAATATAATTGGAAATTTCTGAAATATAATTGGAAATTTCTGAACTTCAATTGGAATTTTCTCAAATATAATTAGAAATTTCTGAAATACAATTAGAAATTTCTGAAATACAATTGGAAATGGTGTAGAACAAAAGATATTGTATTAGAAATATTTAAAAACTTTGTAAAAATAAATATAGAAGAAATTCATTTTATGGGCGATTCACACGTTAAAGAACTACTAAAAATATATATTGGACATGAGACAGAAACGTAGATATGTTCCGTAAAGCTTTCTTGTAGTATTTATATAAAAACCAATATATTAAATATTTATCACAAACTCTGTAAAGAAATAATTTCAAGAACTGAAATAAATAATAATTCATTAATTCAATTCAGGAAATAAACTTTTTTGAATTGATTTCGGAATTTTGGTATAATAAATGACCAAAAAACAAATTTGATAAAACATATGATAATATTTTTAGAATTTCTAATTTGGAAGAATAGGAAATTTCAAAAATCGGCTCAACAAATTTTTTTTATATTATTTTGCTACGTACGTAGTGCGTCCACTGAAAGAGTATTTTCAAAATTAACTTTAATGCAAAATAAATATGCTAAAATTGGACACATTTGAGTCAATGCTTTCAGCACAAAATTTGTTGAATGAGGATTTGGAAAACTGGGTGCCAAGTGATACCCTTATCAAGAAGTGTACGTATAATATAAAAAAAATAACATTATACAACAAAATCAAATTTTTTCCAAAATTACAAAGTCCGATCAATAAATTTTGATAGAGGAGACAAAAAAAAGACACGTGTATCGGCGTTTTGAAAGTTTACATCTGAATTTCATTTGAGGGCGGGTTAAAGTATCCCAACTCTGGCACATTCTTATTGTTAATGGTCATATGAAACCATGTGATCCTTACATTTTAGGTATAAAATGTATTCCGCAAAGTTATGTAAAATGTTTCGGAGAATATTTTTGTAGAATATGTTAACCCTCTAAATCCTTAAGGCATGGGTCTTTTTTGTACTTCTTTTAAAAAAGTGCAAAAACCACCATTAAAACAGGGATTTAAGGGGTTAAACTGTTCCTCAAAAATATTATCCGTGAAATTTAACTATAAGTCATTAAATGCACCAAAACGGAAAATTCAACCAGAAAGTCAGAAATAAGACACAACAAAAGAGAGCTTACGGTTAATTTCGTATTTATTACGAAGTTTCCTTATATTTTTTAATAAATTTGTTGCAAGAGTTTTTTGTTGGCAATCTTTATGAAAATTTAATGAAGTATATTTTTTTAATTTATATAGTTATTTATTAATTTATATATGTATTTATACAAACTCCTTTTTTTAAGGTTTTTTTCATACATATTTATATTGATCAATTCAAAATAACGCATATCATAAAGTGTACTTTTTCATAAAATATATTTATAGTTTTATTGTAATACAAGTTTGAAAATTTGTTTTCAATATAACAAGTAGTTTTAATTTTATATCGTTTTTTGCTTCTTCTATAAACTTGTAAAAAATGTTTTTTTATTAATTATTTGCCACATATATTTTGTATTTTTATTTACAAAACTTACTAAAGCCCTAATTTTGTAAATCACGTCACCAAAGTGATATTTATGTGCATAGCAAAAACAAAATTCCACACATTTTAAAAATTTGTTTTTGTTTTATGTACTTACGTTATACATAAAATACAAATATTAATAAAAAATATAATTCATAAAAAAATATACTGGACAAGACACAAAAAACTGGACAATCCAGGCCGTCTGGCAACCCTAGTTATAAGAGATATTGATAGCTACGATAAGGAGATTCTATATGTGTATTTTTTTGGAAATCGGAACACAAAACGAAGAAATAGGATCGTTTTAAAAATGTAACATACCCGAGGTGTCCTACTTTTAGCACCTTTGGTGGCGCCCCTAGTGGGCCCAAGTTCAAAACTGAAACTTGACAACACTTTCTCTTTGTGCATTCATGTCGGATTTACCGTTTAGAAGTTACATATTTATTTCCCTCTATTTTTTTCTATACCACTGTGGTACGGTCTCTTACTTGTCTACTCTTGATGAGTTTTATAAAAATTTTCATGGAGTAATGACTAGGTCTTCAAACTTTTTTGGCTAGCCTAGGCAGTGTTACCTTTGGAAAATTTCAGAAAGTCGCGCAAAAAGGGGATTTCTTAAAAAAAAAGTCGCTCAAAAGGGGGATTATGACATTAAAAAGGGGAATCACTTTAAAAAAGAAGGAAAATAAACAAAATAAAAATCGTTTAAATGTTGTATATGAGTATGTATCAGAGATGTACATGAGTTGATTCACTTTTTTTCTATATGACTGAAATCACTGCATTTGTTGTGTTTTCAATCATCAGCATGTGCAAATTATATTGCTTGCACTCTCACAATTGATTGCCATTTACAGAATCATTTTTTAAATGCCGTTAACAATAACAACTCAGAAATGATTACTGTGTTTTGATTTGTATGCAAAGCATTCAAATGATTCATAAAAGCTCGATGGTAAGTTGAATGCATATGACAAAATCAGTGCATTAATTCGTTTTAAATAAACTTTCGAGCGTGGTTCAAGACTAGTGTTTATAAAAAACCGACTTTTTAAAAAACCGGTTTGTCGGTTAACCGAAAATTGGCCTTTTTTAGAAAACCGGGTTTTCGGTTAACCGACATCGAAAAAACCGGTTAAACCGGTTAACCGTCATATATATCTAGAAAACATAAAATGTCCAATAAAGTATATACAGCTTTAAAATTTGTAGTTTTTAGTAGTCAGTAATGGTTAATATTAAATACCTATGAATATACAAAAGTGCTAAGTCCATTTTATTTTGTAAAAATTATTGTCTCAGTCAAATGGAATTGAGTATAAATATGTTACTAAATATATAATATACTTGTTTTAATTATTGGTTTATTCATTAAATTTTTCTGATATGGAACAGAAAATGTAGCAAGTCCCAAAAAAGGACCTATAAGATGCAACTTCTTCTTAGCTGTGATTATTTGTCATTATAAATCATACCAAATAATTAATAAAACTCCATTATCTGATTTCAAAATATTTCAAATTATGGATTTTGGAACGTTGTTATTTCTGAAAACGACTTTGTACACTAAGCTAACGAAATGAATAATACAATAAACTTTTAAGAACAAAACACACTAATGAAGTCAAATTGATTGAAAGAAGGTATGCACATCAAATTCAACTAGACGTTTGGTAAAATCATCACTAAGTTTATAATGAATCATTATTAAGATGTTGCTTAACTTCTAGAATTCTGCGGAATTTAATTTTTATAGTTTGATTATGTGCAATTTATTCTGAAAAAGTTTTTAAGTAAACTCATCGTCCTCTACTATTTAGAATCATTGTAATTCTTAAAAATATCAATCTAAATAGGTTTATATTGTAAATCAGCAGTTTAGGTTTCAAATCAGACCAATAATGTTTGTACAATGAATATAAAAAATGCACAAAACCATGAGATTTCTTAATTTTAAACCTAAATTTTAAAAACCGGTTAACCGAGTGATAAAAACCGGATAAACCGGTTAACCGAAAATCAACATTTTAAATTAACCGGTTCGCAAAAAACCGAGATTTCGAAGAAAACCCGGTTTTTCGGTTAACCGGTTTATAAACACTATTCAAGACCTAAATTCCGTCTTATTTTGATACAATGAACTGCGATATAATAAAAAATATTGAAAAAATTTAAATATGCTAGAAAAATCCTTCTAAATACAGTCTTAAATTAATTCAAACATACTCATTAGAGTTAATTTAAAAAATTTGATTTGCGGGTATCATAATTTTTCTGAAGGTATTTGCGTAAATAAAAATAATGGCGTCCTTTTTTTTGGAAAATTTTCACTCCTTGTGGTGGTTCAACAAAAGCACGATGAAAAGCCATTTAAGCTTAGCAAAACGGCACCAATATTTCCTTTCTATCACTAACCATTAAAAAGTTATGAGGCTTCAAAATTATTTATTAACAAGAAAATAAAATTTGGTAAAAAAAATTTTGAAATTTTTTTTATTAGTTTGCCTTAGCAAATCATTTTTAAAGCCACATAAGTTTTTAACGGGTTGTCATAGAAAGGAAATATGTGTATCGTTTTAAAATATCAAAAATCTTCTTTTTTATGAGATTTGTGCCCCATGTTGTGGGTTAGTGGAACTATTTTTAAGGATTCAAAAAACATCAATTGTATTAATTTTTGATTCAGAATCGACTGGTGAAATCAGATTTACAATAATTCACTAACCATTAAAAAGTTATGAGGCTTCAAAGTTATTTATTTAACAAGAAAATAAAATTTGGTAAAAAAAATTTTGAAATTTTTTTTATTAGTTTGCCTTAGCAATTCATTTTTAAAGCCACATAAGTTTTTAACGGGTTGTCATAGAAAGGAAATATGTGTACCGTTTTAAAATATCAAAAATCTTCTTTTTTATGAGATTTGTGCCCCCTGTTGTGGGTTAGTGGAACTATTTTTAAGGATTCAAAAAACATCAATTGTATTAATTTTTGATTCAGAATCGACTGGTGAAATCAGATTTACAATATATTCAACCGTTTTGGCTCTACAGCAAAATGTGCTCAAAATGGAAAAGGAACCACCACAAAGTAAAAATTTTCCAAAAAAAAAGGACGCCATTATTTTTATTTACGCAAAAACCTTCAGAAAAATGATGATACCCGAAAAACAAATGAAGTTACCTGGTCACAAACGAACTCTAATATAGATAGATAGATGGAAAAATAAAAACAAATTTTGAAATTTGAAATCAGGAATCCCGCAATTCCCAAAAAATGGGATATTTTCGTTTTTCCAGGGGCGGGGTTATCGGAACCCTTTACAAAATAATTAAGAACATATTGGGCCATCTAAAATGGGTTACTATATTTTGATATCGACTATGCGATTTGAGAATTTTTGCACTAAAGTTGCAGATTCAAAACTTAAACTCGACAATACTTCTCCTTTCCGCGTGTGAAATTTCATTCAAATCGGACTAAGGGTTTAGAAGTTACAGATTTATTTCCCTCTTTTTTTTCTCATACCACTGTGCGCCATTCGTTTTATTTTGTTATGCTATATTCACCTTGGGCTTTTAAACGCGTTTAAGCAAAATTTTGATTAAGTTAATCAAAGCCGTTCACATTACATTTGAGATGATTAAGTTGACACTAAAATGATTAAGTTGACAAATAAAAAACAACAAACAAATTTATATTTCTTTAAGGCATTAAATATGGAAATAAATACTTTATTAAAGATATCAGCACTTCTGTCAAAATTGATTTATCAGTACTACACTGAAAGGTGGCCGATGCTACATCATAGTCGGTTTGAGGTGTGTTCAGGTGATTCTATGTGATTAATGAAGTGATTAAGTTTTAATCATGTCAATTTGAAGTGATTAACAAATCATTTAAATGTATGGATAATCATCTCAATTTTAAAGTGATTAGAGCTGATTAACTCTGCAAATGTGAACATAGTATTATGCTGGCAAACTTTTCTAGCAACAATACACACTTCTGAGGTTGTTCTATAGCACAATTGACATTTTTGCAATTGATGCTATTAGTTGCTGTAATTGCCACATATAAGTAAACAATGCACAGTTGGGCAGAATCAATTTTTTTTGGAAATAAATCTGGTATTTCTAAACGGCTAATCCGATAGGGATAAAATTCTACAAATAATCTATGGGCGGCGCTATGGGGGCTCAAAGTAGGGTACCTTCGACATGTTAATTTTTTAAACACGTGGAATTTTTTGTTTCCCATCCGATTTCAAATATATTTATATTTTTAGAAAGTGGCGAGCAAAATTAGAGGCATTTCAAAATTGAAATTTTAAAATTTTGCCATACCTTGGTCCTCTCAAATTAGTTAGACAACTAAATTACGAATCACATACAAAAGATTTCAGAGCAATATCGATTATGGATCCAAAAATAAACGATTTTCAATTTAGATATTTAAAAAATAGTAGATTTTTGCTGTTTTTTGGGCGAAAAGTTGACATAACTCTTTTTTTTATTAAAAATAAACTTTCTTTAAGAACATATAACAATTTTATGTCCTATGTTTCGAATATGTCGCCCCTACACCCTTCGGAATTCAAATTTGGGCCACATGTTCTAAAATCCCAAAGATGGGATTAAAAAACGGAAAGCAGCTTTAGAAACCTTGATGTGTTCCCTATTTATCCCCAAAGTATTTTCCCAGCCCTGAAGGAAATGTAGACCCTATGGGTAAAATTGTAAAAAATACCATTTTTGGGATTTTCGACTAAATTTAGGAATTGCGGGATTCCCTTAAATTTAGGAATTGCGGGATTCCCTTTGACCTTTTGACAAGCTTTTTTACACTTTATAATTTGGAATGACGAATTTAAAAAATGTTGAACATTTCATTGAGTTTTGTTTATAAATAAAGATTTTATTACAAAAAAAAAAAATTCAAGTCAATATCTCAATTAGATTCAAAAATATTTACTTTAATAAATAATCGTTATCTCGTCTTACATACTTGACAATCAGCAACCAAATAGCAAAAAAACAAGAAATATCAATGCAACTATAGCAGAGCAAGGCGAATTTATACAAGGTGGTGGTAGTTCTACAAAAACAACAAATGGTCTTAACAAATGTCAAAAAACAGAAATTAAAAATTAAACAAATATGTATTAAAACTAAATATAGTGTAGATAATTGAATAGTGATGGCTTTACTTATTTATGCAAAATATAAATATTTTGTTAATTAGCTTAGAATATGTAGATATTGAAGTATAAAAACAAGCTTTGACAGGTGTTAGAACCAAACAAGCGAAAAAAAGAGTAATCAGCTGATTGACTGACTCCACCTTGTATAAATTCGCCTTGTAGCAGAGCAACCAAATAAATAGGTGTGTTCAAGGCGAATTCATATAAGGTGACCTCATTAGCCCAACTGATCATCAGCTGTTTTGCCCAAACTGTCAAAATTGTTGGCTTGTTGTTTACTTTCTAGTGCGCGCCAAAAAATTTAAAAAGTGAGAAAAAGCATAAAGTTTAAAAAGTGATATTAATAATAATAAAATCAATTTTAAAATATGCGTGTGTGCACTTATTGTAAATTTAAATATCCAAAGGGAAGTGGAACTTTGTTCCGCGTACCTAAAGATGAACTAAGTCGGAAGAAGTGGAGTGAAATTTGCCGAGTAAATCTCTCGCCACACTCCCGTATTTGTTCCAAACACTTTTTGGCTTCCAGTATTAAATTTCTTTTGTTCACCACGCGTTTGAACTCTTCATCGATAATATTACCATTCTCCACAAGAAATAAAACAATAAATATAAATCTTTCACTGGTTTGTTGTTAAATTCCAGTTTATTATTAAATTCGCCTTGCTTTATACACAGCTGTTTTTTTGACAGATTGGGCAAGAAAGCAAAAACAAAATGTATGTTGTTTTTGTATTGTTGTACTTGTTGTAGGGATGAGGTCACCTTATATGAATTCGCCTTGGGTGTGTTCGCATACTTTCCAGTAAAAAATATCCAGTAACTTTATTTTAGAGAGTAAAAATAAATTACTCTCAATCTGAAAAGTAACAAAAAAAAGTAAGCGAACAACAATTTGTAAAAATAAGTTGCATTTTATTACAAATTAATTTAAAACGTTTGTTTTGGGCTATTTTTCTTCTTTTCTTTGCAAAACTTGTAAATTGTATTAATTTTCAACTTTTTAGTTTTGTTTGCATTTACAAGCATATGTTTTAAACGTTTATGTTGATATTCGTGACTGGACAAAAAATGTCCAGTAAAAAATATCATGTTCTCTATCTACAAACTGTCACTTTTATCACTCTCTTGCTCTCTCGTTACAAGTTTTTAAAAGTAAACGAACGGAATCCCGTAACTTCCAGTGATAATTTGTACAAATTATTTCAAATTATCAAGTACGCGAACACAACTAATGTAAATTGCTGCTAGAGAAAATTGCTAGCACAACAAAACAAAAACGAATGCTGACGCGCAATATTAGTTCGGCAAAAAAGTGTGTATGCTACTATAGCACGAACATATATTTTGGTTGTTGTGCTACAATAACGAGTTGACAACTGTTTGTTTTTTTTCAAATATGCGACTTTTTTTACACGATTTTTATATAACGCCACAAACAACAAGAAACGAAAAAACACAAGCGGATAACATATTTATTTTTTGTAAACTTCTTTAATTTTTATGAATATTTTGTTATGTTTTGATCTCTTTTATGTATTAGAATATTTTGGTTTTTTAATTGACATCTTTTCCTTAATTTGCGATAAGAAATAATTTTTTAAGTTGAGTTTTTTTTACTTTATTTTTGTTTTAAGTAAGTTTTTAAAAGTACAAATAAAATAAGTTTACTTAAAGTATATATCGTCGCCTTAAATGCAAACGGACGTAACTACATTTTTACTGTTTTTAAAGGATACGTTATAAAATCAATAATAATAGAGTATTCTTGGCAATTGTTCCATCATTCAAAAACTCGATTTTGAATTTTTGTGTAGTTACGTCCGCTTTCATTTAAGGTGGCGATAGGTATGTACATTAGAGTGACAGCCGATTTTTTTTTTTAGATTTCAAAGAGTGCCGGGTGGAATATTGTGACACTAGGCCTAAATGTTAAGTGCTGAAAATTTGAGCCAATTTCGGGCAACGATTTCTGGACGCGCATCGAGGTCAAAGTTCAGATATATGCAAAATTTTACTATTTATATGGAATAAATAGGTGAAACTCGTTAAATTTCTGCATTGTTTTCTAGAAATGTATAGATTTATTTATATTAATGAATATTACATTAAAAAAAATTTTTTGGAACTTAACCCTGCATCTCCTTTGGGTCAAAATGACCCAAAAACTGTATTATTGCCAAAATTCGGAAAAAATGCAAATTTTTCAGATATTTTAAAAATTTTGCTACTAAATAAATACTTTTGCAATTGAATGCAAAAGAATCGAAATGTGTACGTAATTATCGTTGTAATGAGATATAAATGACAAAATTTGGTTAAAAAATGTTAAAGTTATTAAAAATTCGCCAGACCATTAACGTGTTTCAGGCCACTTGAACAAAAAATTTAGGAAAAAAATTAACATATTTCGAGAAAAATTAAAATAAAAGCAAATTTTTATTTAAAATATATCCGTATTTACTTGTGTATGAGTTTTTGTCTTCGTAGGATACCGTTAACCTATTCGCAGGTATGGCCAAAAAAAATTATTTTTTTAACGGCTGTTTCAAATCTCCATTTTCAAATTTTGAAAAATTTTGTTAAATAAATTTCAGAATTTTTTGATCATCATATTGGGATTTATTGAGATCAAAATAGGGAATAAAAATATGAAAAAATTATGTTAATACCTCTTACAGTTTTTCTGTACCTGCGATTTAAATTTTGAGATTTTCAAGAAAAAAATATTTTTTGTCCATATTTAGGCGAATGAGCGCAATTTCCTAAATGTTATAAATTTTAAGTAAAACCTATTCATAATATTATAGTCCTTATAATTTTAAATATGGTCTGAAAGTTTTACTAACATCGGAAAACGATAACATTAAATCGTGAAGGTCAAAGGTAAAATTTTTCAATATTTGGAATTTCTAAGAAAAGATAGCGAAATGTTATATATTTTTGTGCCGATTTTAATGAAAATTGAGCAAAATATACATTTGGGTATATTATTTACAATAACAGTGCAAAAATGGATTTAATACTTTAAGAGCACTTGGGGTCAAAATGGCTGTGTTTTTCGTGATTTTAAAAGTTGAGGGTAATTTGGACCCCAAGTGCTGCTAAGGGTTAATTTCCATTTTTGTGCTGTTATTTTAAATTCTGGACCTTATGTTATACTTTCCTCAAGTTTCATTAAAATCGGCCCAAAAATATATAACATTTTGCTATCTTTTCATTAGAAATTCCACATATTGAAAAATTTGACTTTTGACCTTCACGATTTTAAGGTTATCGTTTTCCGATTTTAGTAAAACTTTCAGACCAGAATTAAAATTACCAGGATTATAATATTATGAATAAGTTTTACTTAAAATTTATAACATTAAGGAAATTTGGCTCATTCGCCTAAATATGGTCAAAAAATTAGTTTTTCTTGAAAATCGCAAAATTTAAGTCGCAGGTACGGAAAAACTGTAAGAGGTATTGACATAATTTTTTCATATTTTTATTCCCTATTTTGATCTCAATAAATCCCAATGTGATGATCAAAAAATTCTGAAATTTGTTTAACAAAATTTTTAAAAATTTGAAAATGGAGATTTGAAACTGCCGTTAAAAAAAATATTTTTTTTTGGCCATACCTGCGAATAGGTTAACTGTATCCTACGAAGACAAAAACTCATACACAAGTAAATACGGATATATTTTAAATAAAAATTAGCTTTTATTTTAATTTTTATCGAAATATGTTAATTTTTTTTCCTAAATTTTTTGTTGAAGTGTCCTGAAACACGTTAATGGTCTGGCGAATTTGTAATAACTTTAACATTTTTTAACCAAATTTTGTCATTTATATCTCATTACAACGATAATTACGTACACATTTCGATTCTTTTGCATTCAATTGCAAAAGTATTTATTTAGTAGCAAACTTTTTAAAATATCTGAAAAATTAGCATTTTTTCCGAATTTTGGCAATAATACAGTTTTTGGGTCATTTTGACCCAAAGGAGATGCAGGGTTAACTTCCAAAAAATTTTTTTTAATGTAATATTCATTAATATAAATAAATCTATACATTTCTAGAAAACAGTGCAGAAATTTAACGAGTTTCACCTATTTATTCCATATAAATAGTAAAATTTTGCATATATCTGAACTTTGACCTCGATGCGCGTCCAGAAATCCTTGACCGATTTGGCTCAAATTTTCAGCACTTAACTTTTAGGCCTAGTGTCACAATATTCCACCCGGCACTCTTCAAAATTTTAACAAAACATTTTTTCCATACAACTGATTGTCACTCTAATGTACATATGTATTTTCTATTTAACATGATTTTTAGGTCTCAATTTCTTTTTCGTTATGTGACTGATGTATTGTTTTACGCGAAATAAAAAATTATTGGCCCCATAATAGCATTTCGTTCTAAATTAGAACCTCGTTTTACGCGAATTTGATTTACACGCTATTGTTTGGGCCCAACAAACCGCGTAAATGGAGGCCTACCTGTATCTGCTACTAGAAATTGCAAACTAAAATTGTAATTTGTATAGTAATATATGAATAGTAACAGCCATTTATATTAGCAGAGTTATACAAAATTATAATAGCAACTATATTTTTAGTATGCAGATTGTTAAAAATGTATATTTACTACAATTGACGGCTAATACAGTAGCAATTGTAAACCCTGACTCTCACCAACACATTCAATTCTTTATTTCCTAGCGGGAAAAATTGTTAGGACTTCAGTTTGTGGGCCCTCTAAAAGGCATACTTACACATTCTAAAATATCCTATATTCATTACTGCCTGCTCTTAGAAGGTGTCCAAAAAGCCCTATGAATCCCCTTCTAACAACAAGTGAGTAAATGAAAATAGTCTTCATCAAAAAATAAAATACTGTGTATCTCTTTGATGAACTCTACATACAAATTTACAACAATAAATAGCTTGCAGCTAGAGTGGTCAATAATTCTAAAACCGGTTATTTTCCAATTTCCCGTATTTTTTAAACCGGTTTTTACAATGGGACGGTTTTCGAGTTATTCGACAAACCGGTTTTTTTGTCTCGAATTATTCGACAAAATCAAATATTTTTTTATTTATTGTAAGATTTTGCGATTACTTTTAAAAACACTAGTTTACAAATCAAACATTTTTGTTTGCTCATGGAATGAAACTTATATTTTTGAGAAGAGCTAGGGACGCTAGTTAATTGACCATTTTTTGTTTCCCACCTATACGTCAAAATTTGTAGATATATGGGTATTTATTTTTCACCTGCCCTGTGTACTACTAATGCATATTGTAGTGTACCGAATTGTGGTAATTAGGTATTTACATCGTTTCTGGGTACTCAACACTCTTGCGAAGTTACTAGATAATTTCAGAGTTGTACTTTTTTGACAAATTCCAAAAAAAATTAACGGGAAAAAAATAAATACTGTTTAAAAGTACATCTTTTTTTGTAGATAAACGTTAATAAATCGTTAATAAATTAAATACAAAACTCTAAAGTAAAAACTATGTTAAAATGTCTTCTAGAAAGTGCGAAATAAACCCAGATCATCTTTGTTTTATTAGCGGAAAAATTATTCAGTTAAATCGAGGTTTTCCTATAACACAAATACTGCAAAATGCTTATTTACATTATTTTGGATTCCCCGTGTCAAATCAGGATAAAAAGTGGATCCCTCATTCGATTTGCACAAATTGTAGTGAATATATTCCAGGTCAAATGAACATTATAAATGTCAGTTTGATTGATCCACAAAAAATAGTTTTGCCGCCACTCCACATTAAGTTAGGTTTAATGAACATTTTCGTAAAAACATTAGATGAGACAAAACCAGCATTTCAATATTTATGCAGCATGTTCCCGAGTTTTTCTAAGGCCAAAATAAAAGAAGGGATATTTGTGGGTCCTCAAATATGAAAAATTTTGGGTGATACCAAATTTGAGTGTCTATTAACTGATGTTGAAAAAGCATCATGGAATTCATTTAAACTTGTTGTTCAAGAATTTTTGGGGAATAAGAAAAGTCAAAATTCCCAGGATATTGTTGCGAATTTATTATATAATTTTGATTTGATGGGTGTAAATATGTCCCTCAAAATTCACTTTTTATATTCTCATGTGGATTTTTTCCCGGAAAACCTCGGACACATGAGTGACGAATAGAGAGCGTTTCCATCAAGATTTGAAGTTTTTCGAGAGGATTTATCATAGTTTTTGGGTTCAGAATAGCTAGGAGACTACTATTTAAGTGTTGTGAGGGAGACAAATGAAAATAATTATAAAAAGGGGACTAAACACTTCACTTTTATTTTTTTTTTTCTAATTTAATGTACATTTTTATATGTTTCGTTTTTAATAAATATCTCAAAAGTT
Organism: Calliphora vicina; assembly: GCF_958450345.1. Classification (NCBI taxonomy): domain Eukaryota; kingdom Metazoa; phylum Arthropoda; class Insecta; order Diptera; family Calliphoridae; genus Calliphora; species Calliphora vicina. The sequence goes on from NC_088780.1 coordinate 72,148,545, forward strand.
TGACGTCCAGGATTTTTTTCAATATTTTTTCCGAAGTTAGAAGACTTAAATACACAAATCCCCATATGTTTCAATTCATGAGCAAAAACCTTGTATACTAGTGTAATTAGTGATTACTTTACACAGCACTTTTCTTCTAAATGTGTAATATGATTTCATGTTCAATGCCATTAACAAGTTAAACATCAAGTACTAGGCGCAGTCGAGCGTTATTGTAATTTTTTCAGGGTCATTTTTGTTTTATGCCTTTGAAAATTTTGCGTCTGTTTGATTTAGCTTCGTATAACAGTTCCTGTTCTACGTAGTTTATACCAACCGCTTGTCTTTTAAATTGGAGTATATCATAAAAAGTCATTGATACTGTACCACTACCATTGTCACTACTGATTTTAATAACAAGATTTAATCGTTCCTGCTTCCTATGCGTAGATATAGGTTTACGGCTATATGCATATAGCCTTATTGTAGATTTAAAACACAATTTTGTTAACGAACACTTTAGCTTTAAAAATCATTTATAAAAGTATTGTATTCATAAACGTTTGTTAAAGGCACAATAACTAATGTACTGATTTTTGTCTAAGCTGGCAATGCTTTTCATTTATTTCCCCTTTTTTGTTGTTAGTGTTGCTTTCAATTAGGATAAAGCATTCGTTAATTTTCTTTTTTTCGTTAATTGTTTTTAGTAATAATACATTTTTGAAGATAACAAATAATTTTTAGATAAAAAAATGTATATCTGATTCTAGTAAATTTATATTAAGCTAAAATGTATTAATGTACAAACTATTTTATATAGTTTATTTCAATTATTATTTAAAGTATTCGAATGACGAATATTCTGTGATAAAATAAACATCACTGTTTTATAATTTGTTTTATTAATTTATTTTTATTGACATTTTGTTAAATTTTAACAAAATTTAATGAATTTCTATGTGGAAACACATAGTTTTAATTCCGGAGTGGGTATATTAGATTCTGTGGACCTTCTTCCACAATGTTTACACATTTTATTACTATATGGCGTTGCAGGTTAAAAGTAAATGACAAAACTGCCAATCAAACTCACTTGTGAACCTCATATAGTTCACTGCCGGAGGAATATCAAACTAAATCATACACTATTAAAATGGAACTTAATAGCCAGCGGAGTGGAAATTGTGTTTAGCAATGTCAATAGTATCGTCTATTATTCCAAATTTATATTTAAAATCCTCTTTTTTAAGATAAAAAGCAAAAAGAATTCCTTAAAGTAGGTTTAAAATAGGGTCGAACCTACTATAAAATTATTACATTTAACAATTGTTTATCAAAGGTATTTTAAGCTATTAATCGTTTATGAATACAACTTTATGAAAATTTTCCTATAATTGGTTTATAAACCTTTTGTAAATGTTTATGCATATGGCTGAAAGTGTTTGTTAAAAAATTGTGTTTTAAATCTACAATGTTTTTTTATTCATATAGCCGAAAGACTTTAAGACAAAAAATGTGATAAATATTAGAAACCGCGAAAAAAACCCCAACCACTCTTCCGTGTTGAACTTGAACTCGGTGACATAAACCTGATAAAAATGAAACACATCCCATATATAATCTGAAGTACTTATTGCATCGTAAAATTATGGTAGAAGAACCACACATTAACCACAATTTAAACTACCCCCCGTTGCAACAGACATAGGTCAACAAAGTAACATATGCAAATGTACTTAGAAACAACCAAACTCAGACGCAAGTCCGTCAACTCCAAAACGAAAATGTGAACCAAGAGGTAAGAGAGCAAACGCCAATTTTCAATTTTACACGACTAGAATCTACAATAGAAACTCTTGTGCAATCGGTAAATAACTTTACAATCTCAATGAGAAACATGATGCCAGAAATGCTTAAGATGCAATCAATGTTATTGCAGGCTGTGCTTAACAGACCATGAACTGCCTAAGAATATGTTTTTGGAATGCAAACGGCATACGCCAACACAAAAACGAACTCGAGTATTTTTTAAGAAACCAACAAGTTGATGTAATGCTGGTTTCTGAAACTCATTTGACGTCCAGAAGTTCATTTCGAATAAATGGATATGTAATATATGACACCAAAGATCCCAGAGGTAGAGCATGCGAAGGCTCGGTAATTATAATAAAAGCTCGAATCAAACACTACTTAATGTGTGATTTTTGCGAAGATTATCTTCAAGCTACTACAATCTGTCTTGAAGACAGATACTATTCTATACTATTTCTAAAATGGATTTGAATGTGCTTTCGAGCGGCCAACCTACTTACTGGCCTACTGACCCACGAAAAATACCGATGTTATTGATTTTAGCGTGATGAAAAATATCCCTAGGGAAATGATTCAAATTGAATCCTCGCTGGAACTATCATCAGATCACTCACCCACTATTGTTACTTTATTGAGCCCCCTAGAAATTGTATCCCCGACTGGTAATTTAGCGATGGCAGGCACAAGAATAAATTGGCTCAAATATAAAAAATACCTCAGTACACATTGCTCGGTAAACATACCGCTAAGAACACCAGAAAACATCGATCACTCTCTTATCAATTTCGATAAAAATCTTAAACTGGCTGCTCAACATGCTACCCAAACCCCCCGACAAATCAGATATAATAGAATTAATTCTGCAGATGTCGAACGGCTCTTAAATGAAAAAAGAAGATTTCGCAGAGAGTGGCAATTGCACAGATCCCCCAACTAAAATCGAAGCTTAAAGATTGTATAAAAAGACTTAAAATTAAAAGGCTCTTGGAATTTTGAAAAATTGAATCGGTGAATAAATATTTAGAAAGCCTAGACCCAACCCCGCAATCGGATTACTCATTATGGCGAGCAACAAAAAGTCTTAAAAGACCTGTCATATGTAAGTCCCCCTTGCGAAATTCAAGTGGTGGTTGGGCATGAAATGATACTGCAAAAGGGAATCTGTTTGTTAATCATTTAAAAAAAGTATACCAAGGCAGTATCCTGGGATCTTTTTTATATTTGATATATTCGTCTGATATGCCAACTAACAATCGCACTTATACATCAACATTTGCTGATGATATTGCTATTCTAAGCATTCATGAAAACCCTCAAGAAGCGTCTCGTTACTTACAAAATCACATATTTGAATTTGAATGGTTAAAACAATGGAAAATTAAAGTCAACGAGCAAAAATGTACACACTTAACATTTACATTGCGTAGAGAATCATGCCACACTATTCATATCAATAACCAAACAATAATTCAACAATCGGAAGTGAAATACCTCGGAATACATCTCGATCGTCGCCTTACATGGAAAAGTCATATAGATGCAAAGTTGACTCAAATGAAATTGAAATCAATTTAAATTAACTGGCTTATTGGCAGAAAGTCTACGCTTAGTTTAGATTGTAAAAACCGATATAGTGTTATGGCATACAGTTATGGGACACGGCCTCAGCGTCAAATGTAGAAAAGATCCAAAGACGCCAAAACAAGTTTCTAAGAATGATCACAATTGCCCCCTGGTATATAAAAAATGCGAATATACACAAAGATCTAAACGTGCCCCTTGTAAAAACTAAGATCACGAAAAATGTACAAAAATATTTAAAAAAAACTTGAAGTTCACCTAAACCCGCTGGCCCGCAACATATTAGATAACTGTGGCCACACTCGAAGAAGGAGGGACACAGCAGACTTAATCTAGAAGGAAGAATGCCAATTCAACCAAAACAACCATGAATAAACAATTTTTTCGTCCGACACTGGCTGGATTTGAACCACTTATTGTTAGTTCATTAAATAATGAAGATACAATAAATAAATGAAAAAAAAAAATGTTTTTTATACCAAAATGTTCACCGTAAAGATAGTTTTATTTTAATAAAAAAGAGTTAAGTCACCTTTTCGCCCCAAAAACAGCAAATCTACTAGTTTTTAATGTTTAAATTTTTTTTTATCATCATTTATTTATTCTATCTTCATTATTATACCCATAGGGTACAACTAGACGCGCAACTGAGAGTAAGCTGAGAGTAACAATAATTCCTCTCTTCACACGTACTTGTGATATTTGAATTCAACATACTTGTGAGAGAAATTAACACATTAAAATACATGAAATTTTACCTTTGATTTTCAGACTAAATACAGACCGAACCACTTTATTACACTTCTATACACTATTTTATGATTTTTTTTAACAATTTACAGCACATTTTATTTCCGAAACACATTAATTTTGCTCAAACGAAAACAAATATTTTTTATTAATTTTTGACACTTAATTTTATTTGTGGTGGAATTTAATTTATTGAACAGAGTTTCAATTTTGGGTATTGAAAATAGAAGAAAATTTACATAAATTAAAATTTAAACATTCTTATACAACTCAGTGTGTCTGGTGAAAATTAAAAAGGCACCAACACAATCTCAAAACTTTGTACTAATACATTCTCACGACTTAAGTTTTTGACAACAGACTTAGGTTTTTTCCCTCTCAGTAACGCTTCTATGGATATATTATTCTATGATTATACCCTTCACCTTCGTGAGAAGGGTATATATAAGTTTGTCATTCCGTTTGTAATTTCTACATTTTTCATTTCCGACCCTATAAAGTATATATATTCTGGATCCTTATAGATAGCGGAGTCGATTAAGCCATGTCTGTCTGTCTGTCTGTCTGTCTGTCTGTCTGTCTGTCTGTCTGTCTGTCTGTCTGTCTGTCTGTCTGTCTGTCTGTCTGTCTGTCTGTCTGTCTGTCTGTCTGTCTGTCTGTCTGTCTGTCTGTCTGTCTGTCTGTCTGTCTGTCTGTCTGTCTGTCTGTCTGTCTGTCTGACCGTCTGTCTGTCTGTTGAAATCAATTTTCTGAAGACCCCAGATATCTTCGGGATCCAAATCTTCAATAATTCTGTCAGACATGCTTTCGAGAATTTTGCTATTTAAAATCAGCAAAATCGGTCCACAAATGGCTGAGATATGAGGAAAAAACCAAGACAACCTCGATTTTTGACCTATATCTGGATTACTAAGGCATTAATATAGACAATATGGATATCTAATGATAGATATTTCAAAGACATTTGCAACGTATATAAGACCATAGTAAGTTGGACCTACAATGGGTCAAAATCGGAAAAAAAAATTTTAACCCGAATTTTTTTTTTCAAAAAAAAAAATTTTAAAATTTAAAATAACAATCGAAAAAAATTTTTTTCCAAAAAATTAAAAAATTAAATTTTGTTTAACTAAAAATATTTAAAATTTTAAGGTATAATTTGGTGAAGGGTATATAAGATTCGGCACAGCCGAATATAGCACTCTTACTTGTTTAATGAACCAACAATAAGTGGTTCAAATCTTATATCTAATATTATTATTTAATTAGTCCAGCCAGTGCCGGACGAAAAAATTTTGTGTTCATGGTTTTAATATTTAAATTGAAAATCGTTTATTTTTGGATCCATAATAGATATTGAGCTCAAATGTTTTGTTATGTTATTACTAATTTAGTTGTATATGTAGCAAAAGAAATTTGAGTCCATTCGGGCCAAGCTATGGCTCGAACATTATTGTAAAAACTTGAATAAGAAAACAAGTCTTTACTTGTTGAATGTTTGTAAGACATTGATATATTTATTAAAATTAAAACCTTAAGAGCTAAACATTAAAATCGAATAACTAATCTAGAATACATGCGTACGTGATAATACGCATGCGACTTATCCTTATCAATGCGTGTGGTAAACATACACACACGATTGATAAGAATATTTAACTAAACCAAATGTGTGAAATGGAAATGGTATTATTTATCATCTACACACAAGTGATTCTTTTAACACTCAGAACATATTAATATTATACATAAACAAATATAAAATAGTTTTATATACCATGTTCAATAATTTGAACATTCTGCCAGGGGAAAAGTAAATTCTTAAATACAACATCTTTCAATAGCTTCTTCAGGAATCGGTATTCTGTATATTCTGCCCCTTCTTCGTAGCATCTTTATCCCGTTCTCTCTCTGGCTTATTACGTGGCTTCTCTGTGCTGCTTTCTCCTTTAAATTATTGCATTCTTGATCTCTAACATCTACGATCTCAGCATCTGCGATAACATCACCAATTGCCGTTTCTTTATCATCATCTTGTTTATTAGCATGTTCATTAACTGTGAAACTTACAGAGGTATTTCTTCCTCTAACGTCTACGATCTCAGCATCTGCGGCAACATCACAAATTAACAATTCTTCCTCATCAGCGGGTTTAGAAGATGGTTGATCGTCAACTCCGCAATTATTGACATCAGTGGTGTACCTTCCATCTTTGGTTTCAGCATCAGGGTCTTCTTCAGCAAATTCGTTGCTATTTTCATCTCCTTCATAACCAACGTCTTTAGTATAAGGATTATCATCTTCCTGTTCGACGTACACCTTATCAGCAGCAAGACTGGAAGCTATTGTCACGCTGCAACTACTGTCTTCCCCCGAGCATAAGTGCATAGGTGATCCCGCGTCGTCGGGTACATATTTTATAAGATCAACATATGTATCATCATAATGATTTTCTTCCCACTCTTTGGGAAGTTCTTTATTTGTGGTGGCTCCACTACTCAAGTATGAACCCTTTTCAAACTGTATATCATCATACTGTTTTTCATAGGGTACAAATTTTGTAACACCAAACAGTATATCATCATACTGTTGTTCTTTCCACTCTTTGGGAAGTGGCTTTCTTGTAGCTTCGGTTGCTCCATTACTCAAGTGTGAAACCTTTTCAAACAGTATATCCTCATACTGATTTTCTTCCCACTCTTTGGAAAGATCTTTATTTGCGACTGCGAGGCTCCACTCCTCATGTGTGAAACCTTTTCAAACAGTATATCCTCGTACTGTGTTTATTCCCACTCTTTGGGAAGTTGTTCATTTGTGGCAGCGATGGCTCTACTACTTCTTTGTGAAACCTTTTCAAACAGTATATCCTCATACTGATTTTCTTCATACTCTTTGGGATGTTGTTTATTTTTGGCAGCGGTGGCTCCACTACTTCTTTGTGAAACCTTTTCAAACAGTATATCCTCGTACTGATTTTCTTCCCACTCTTTGGGAAGTTCTTTATTTGTGGCAGCGGTGGCTCCACTACTCAAGTGTGAAACCTTTTCAAACAGTATATCCTCGTACTGTGTTCATTCCCACTCTTTGGGAAGTTGTTCATTTGTGGCAGCGATGGCTCTACTACTTCTTTGTGAAACCTTTTCAAACAGTATATCCTCATACTGATTTTCTTCATACTCTTTGGGATGTTGTTTATTTTTGGCAGCGGTGGCTCCAGTACTTCTTTGTGAAACCTTTTCAAACAGTATATCCTCGTACTGATTTTCTTCCCACTCTTTGGGAAGTTCTTTATTTGTGGCAGCGGTGGCTCCACTACTCAAGTGTGAAACCTTTTCAAACAGTATATCCTCGTACTGTGTTCATTCCCACTCTTTGGGAAGTTGTTCATTTGTGGCAGCGATGGCTCTACTACTTCTTTGTGAAACCTTTTCAAACAGTATATCCTCATACTGATTTTCTTCATACTCTTTGGGATGTTGTTTATTTTTGGCAGCGGTGGCTCCAGTACTTCTTTGTGAAACCTTTTCAAACAGTATATCCTCGTACTGATTTTCTTCCCACTCTTTGGGAAGTTCTTTATTTGTGGCAGCGGTGGCTCCACTACTCAAGTGTGAAACCTTTTCAAACAGTATATCCTCGTACTGTGTTTATTCCCACTCTTTGGGAAGTTGTTCATTTGTGGCAGCGATGGCTCTACTACTTCTTTGTGAAACCTTTTCAAACAGTATATCCTCATACTGATTTTCTTCATACTCTTTGGGATGTTGTTTATTTTTGGCAGCGGTGGCTCCAGTACTTCTTTGTGAAACCTTTTCAAACAGTATATCCTCGTACTGATTTTCTTCCCACTCTTTGGGAAGTTCTTTATTTGTGGCAGCGGTGGCTCCACTACTCAAGTGTGAAACCTTTTCAAACAGTATATCCTCATACTGGTTTTCTTCCCACTCTTTGGGAAGTTGTTTCTCACCTTTTGTAATCTCCGCTTTAATCAGTCTAAGCGTGTTAAAATAAAGTGCGGTTATTCTATTATTTTCTTGCATAGCCTTCACGTTTTGGGCCACGTTTGCATTGAAATCCGTCTGCATATCATTGAACCTGAATTCTACCTCTTTTAACAAAATATCTGGATAGTCAGAATCATCAGTCATGATTTCTTCCAAAAATGATTTAAATTCATACACACTTCTTAGAAATCGTTCTGTTTCATGAATATATTTCTTGCATTCATAGGCTGGGGCCGAGATTTCCTTCGTTTGATTCTTTTTTATTATATTTTTTGCTTTATTTTATCCGGATCCGGTTCGAAGGACCAAATGTAAAAACTTGAATGTTTGTAAGACATTGATATATTTATTAAAATTAAAACCTTAAGAGCTAAACATTAAAATCTAATAACTAATCTAGAATACATGCGTACGTGATAATACGCATGCGACTTATCTATTATCCTTATCAATGCGTGTGGTAAACATACATACACGATTGCTAAGAATATTTAACTAAACCAAATGTGTGAAATGAAAAGGGTATTATTTATCATATATACACAAGTGATACTTTTAACACTCAGAACATATTAATATTATACATAAACAAATATAAAATAGTTTTATATACCATGTTCAATAATTTGAACAATTATACTCGAAAATTAGATAAGATAAATAGCACACGCAAGCATTTTTGAAGACCTAGCCGAGCGCTTTTCAAAAATATTAAAATCTTTGAAATCGGATGGGAAACAAAAAAATGTCACGTGTTTAAAAATTGTACATGTCGAAGGTACCCTACTTTGAGCCCCCATATCGACGCCCCTAGAGCATTTGTATGGACCATTTTAATAACTTAAACTCGCTCCTTGGCTTCGCCCATGTAAAATTTTATCCCGATCGGTCCAGCCGTATAGAAATGCCAGATCTTTTACCAAAGAATTTCGATTCTGCCCCACTGTGTGCAGAGTTCCCAAGGCAGTATCCTGGCACCCTTCTTATATTTGATATATTCGTATGATATGCCAACTAACAATAGCACTCATACATCAATATTTGCTAATGATACTGCTATTCTAAGCGTTCATGAAAACCCTCAAAAGGCGTCTTGTTACTAACAAAATCACATATTTGAATTAGAAACGAGAAAAAATGTACACATATAAAATTAACATTGCGTAGAGAATCATGCGCCTCTATTCATATAAATAACCAAACAATAATTCAATAATCGGAAGTTAAATACCTCGGAATACATCCCGATCGTCGCCTTACATGGAAAAGTCATATACGTAGATGCAAAGTGGTCTCAAATGAAATTGAAATCAATTCATATTAATTGGCTAATTGGCAGAAACTCTACGCTTAGTTTAGATTGTAAACTTCAACTTTATAACATGATCATAAAACCGATATGGTGTTATGGCATACAGCTATGGGACACGGCCTCAGCGTCAAATATAGAAAAGATAGAAAGACGCCAAAACAAGTTTCTAAGAATGATCACAGTTGCACCCTGGTATATAAAAAACGCGAATATACACAAAGATCTAAACGTGCCCCTTGTAAAAACTGAGATCACGAAAAATGCAGAAAAATATTTTAAAAAAACTTTAAATTCACACAAACCCATTTGCCCGCAGACCTAATCTAGAAGGAAGAATGCCAATTCAACCAAAACAACCATGAATAAACAATTTTTTCGCCCGACACTGGCTGGATTTGAACCACTTATTGTTAGTTCATTAAATAATGAGGATACAATAAATAAATAAAACTGAAAAAATTTCATTTTTTCCCCTTGCAAATGCACCTCAAAATTTCAGCGTCGTTGCGGCACGAGTTAACGTTATTCGATCATCCTAATATTTTACACATCGTGTTGCAAGAACAAGAAATGTAGGAACAAAACGAACATATTTTTATAAATATTAAAATAAAAGCTAATTTTTACTTAAAATATATCCATATTTACTTGTATATCAGTTTTTGTCTTCGTAGGATACAGTTAACCTATTCGCAAGTATGACCAAAAAATAAAATATTTTTAACGGCAGTTTCAACTCCATTTTCAAATTTTTAAAAGTTTTTTTTAAAAAATTTCAGAATTTTTTGATCATCTCATTGTAATTTATTGAGAATATAATAGGGAATAAAAATGTGAAAAAATTATGAAAATATCTCGTATAGTTTTTCCGAATCTGCGATTTAAATTTTGAAATTTTCGGGAAATTTCCTTACTTAATTTCCTCCTTACTGTTATGAATTTTAAGTAAAACCTATTCAGAATATTATAGTCCAGATAATTCTAAAAATACTCTGAAAGTTTTACTAAAATTGGAAAACACTAAACCCTTAATCGTGAAGGTCAAATTTTTCAATATTTGGAATGATCAAAAAATTCTGAAATTTGTTTAACAAAATTTTTAAAAATTTGAAACTGCCGTTAAAAATATTTTATTTTTCGGTCATACCTGCGAATAGGTTAACTGTATCCTACGAAGACAAAAACTGATATACAAGTAAATATGGATATATTATATTTTATTTACGTATAAATTTTTATTTACGTCCCACACAGTTGGACGAAAAATTATGTTTAATTTATAGATCCTATCATCAGCGCAGGTCTGTTGGATTCCTTCTTCTTAGTCGGATGTAGCCATTACTTCTCATTAATGTTCGTGCAAGTGGGTTTGGGTGAACTTCTAACTTTTTCAAATATGACTCTGCTTGTTTTTTTATTTCATTGTTCACCAGGGAGACACCTAGGTCCTTATGAATGTTAATATTTCTCACATACCAAGGCGCTGCTGTTATCATTCGTAATATTTTATTTTGGAATCTTTGAATTTTTTCAATATTAGAAGCTGAGACCGTGCCCCATAATTCAATTCCATAGCACCATATGGGTTTTATTATTGAACTGTACAGCAAAAGTTTGCAATCTAAACTCAATCTCGAGTTTTTACCAATTAGCCAGTAAATTTGTAGTAATTTTAACTTCATTTTAGTGAATTTCGAATCTATATGCTTTTTCCAGGTAAGACGTCGGTCTAGATGCAGACCTAGATATTTAACTTCAGTTTGTAACGACACGTTTCCGCTGTAAGCTGGGGTATGCTCAGCGGTGTCCAGGGTCGGTTAATAAAAACACGTGTCTTTAGAAAACGTTACAAACTTTTTATTTACACTCTACACTAACTACAGATACTATTTAAACAGGTTCGAAATTACGCCAAGTAATAGTGTAGCAGACTCACAACCAGTGCTCCTGAAAGAGCGGGAAACCACCGTCCTCTCAACAGCACTCGTTCCTCGTCTAGTCTCGCGACTGGGGAGCGTAGGAGCAGCACGCGGAAACCACGCGCACTGACCACAATCTCCGGGAATCGCCAAGAATTGTCAGTATCAACAGAGAAGCCTGCTGCCAATACTCCCAATTCCTCCACACTAGTACTTTAGTAGCCAGTAATTTAAATTCTACTAAAGATGTGAAACCACTGTCTCTAGTAGCTCTTACCTTACTGGCCGCTACGAACCAACTGACCGATGTCGACTAAAGGCTCGCCTTTTATACCTTTCTGTTTTGTGTACCATCATCTACACACATGTGTTTTACATACTATCATGTAGATGCATACGTTAAGTATACACACACACCCACACATGCATGGTACACACAACTTTTTATAATCATATGGATATATTATATTTTATTTACGTATAAATTTTTATTTACGTCCCACACAGTTGGACGAAAAATTATGTTTAATTTATAGATCCTATCATCAGCGCAGGTCTGTTGGATTCCTTCTTCTTAGTCGGATGTAGCCATTACTTCTCATTAATGTTCGTGCAAGTGGGTTTGGGTGAACTTCTAACTTTTTCAAATATGACTCTGCTTGTTTTTTTATTTCATTGTTCACCAGGGAGACACCTAGGTCCTTATGAATGTTAATATTTCTCACATACCAAGGCGCTGCTGTTATCATTCGTAATATTTTATTTTGGAATCTTTGAATTTTTTCAATATTAGAAGCTGAGACCGTGCCCCATAATTCAATTCCATAGCACCATATGGGTTTTATTATTGAACTGTACAGCAAAAGTTTGCAATCTAAACTCAATCTCGAGTTTTTACCAATTAGCCAGTAAATTTGTAGTAATTTTAACTTCATTTTAGTCAATTTCGAATCTATATGCTTTTTCCAGGTAAGACGTCGGTCTAGATGCAGACCTAGATATTTAACTTCAGTTTGTAACGACACGTTTCCGCTGTAAGCTGGGGTATGCTCAGCGGTGTCCAGGGTCGGTTAATAAAAACACGTGTCTTTAGAAAACGTTACAAACTTTTTATTTACACTCTACACTAACTACAGATACTATTTAAACAGGTTCGAAATTACGCCAAGTAATAGTGTAGCAGACTCACAACCAGTGCTCCTGAAAGAGCGGGAAACCACCGTCCTCTCAACAGCACTCGTTCCTCGTCTAGTCTCGCGACTGGGGAGCGTAGGAGCAGCACGCGGAAACCACGCGCACTGACCACAATCTCCGGGAATCGCCAAGAATTGTCAGTATCAACAGAGAAGCCTGCTGCCAATACTCCCAATTCCTCCACACTAGTACTTTAGTAGCCAGTAATTTAAATTCTACTAAAGATGTGAAACCACTGTCTCTAGTAGCTCTTACCTTACTGGCCGCTACGAACCAACTGACCGATGTCGACTAAAGGCTCGCCTTTTATACCTTTCTGTTTTGTGTACCATCATCTACACACATGTGTTTTACATACTATCATGTAGATGCATACGTTAAGTATACACACACACCCACACATGCATGGTACACACAACTTTTTATAATCATATGTTTTGTACTCGACACCACTCAGTGGTTTTAATAAAATTGTCTACTTAGCACTAGGTGGCGTTACAATTCACAAAAATACACGTTATATTTAAACTATAATTAAACATAAGGACTTAAACATAATTTAATATTTCAGTCTATCTTGTTACTCCATAATAATAAAACAAAACAATATCCATTAAATAAAATAACATAACAAAATACATTCTAAATATAAAAAATAAAATATAAAATAATAATATCAATCGATGAAGCAATGTTGGCAGCAAAACGAATACCAAAGACTTTGCTCGTCACACTGCCTTCCCCCTCCCGGGACAGCCTAGGGATTCAGCCACATGACCCTAGCCGGTTCGCCTCGCCTGAGTGTAAGTCGATAACGTTGGCCTTCGGCCGTCAATAGTATCCGTGTCCGGACCGCCTCATCCTGCTTGGCCATAATCTCCTTTACCTTGGCTAGCAGTGACCCTGGTAGCTGGGACACATTTATTTCTCTGGGACTCGATGGGATGGGAGGTGTGTTACTATGTATGGGACTGGTTCTTATGGGTGACGCTGATACACCGGCTGCGCCTACGGATACATTCGATGTGTCCGATGATGACACCGATATAGGTGATGTCGATGTTAGTATTCTTGATGGCGAAGGGGTTTTCATCCCCATTGGTGGTGAATCCTCAAAGGCCGGCGATGCTTCTCTGTCGTGATTTAGAAGACCAGGTGTGTTTTGATACAAACATACCCATTCACGCCCTGGAGTACGTGGTATCGTTGCCCAAGAGTCTATACTAGGACTTCGAAGTGGTGAGGTGAGATCTGTGGTGGTCCTAAGAGGGTATTTGTCCTCTTCAATTGCTGGTTGTGGTTGTTGCTCCGGGACGAGTAGTCTCATCCGCCATACCCGCTCGTAACATCTATAGCCCAAGTGCCGAAAACGATGATCCTCAATATCAAATGACCCCAGCCCTTGTCGCCTTGGTGGGGTTGGAGGCCGGAAGTTTTCACTTTCCCAGTCGAGCGAGGACGATGAATACAGTGAGGGCGGCGATGGTGGGGATACTGGTCGTACCATTATGGTGGTGTCTTCTTCCCCAAAGAAGGTCCCTTGTAACTCGTCAATGACATCCGCGTCGAATGGAATAAAATTTATATTTTCAGGCATAATATCCTCCCCGGTCTCTACATCTAATGTGCAACTTGGTGGGGTGGGTGCGTGCTCCTGCCCGAATAATGCTTGCTGTAACTCTTCGATGAGCTGCGCATTGAGTTGAGGGAAACTATCATTATCTTCTCCGGTCGTCGTGTCTTCCCCTGTCTCTACGTCAAACGTGCAACTTGGAGGGGTTGGTGCGTGTTCGGAATCGCTGTCAATCTCGATGACCTCCTCCTCCGATACGACGGGCTGTGATACTGATGTCGGACCCCTGCGGGTGGTGGACATGCGGTGTAAGTACACTTTTTCTCGCTGGGTGTTCTGGGGTGTTGAACGTCTCGGTGGTTGGGGGTCGGGCTGCTTGTTGGTTGGTCGAGGGCTTGCGTGTTTCTTACTGGGACCTGGAATATCGTCTTCGTCCAAAAAAATTGTGCGTCGACGTTTGGCGGCTTCGTTCTCCATATTGAGGCGGAATTTTCTCCGTGATTCTTCAAATTTTTTCTTTTCCTCGTTCATTTTGTTTTTGTCGCGGCGTGGCATGATTGGCTTCTGTCGATGTTTAATCTAGTGAGACCCAAAAAGAAATGTAAACCCAATTAGTTTTCTGCTGTGATAAATGGTTTTAATTCACTAAGGTGTGCATTGCGTACACCACTACCATCTACTTTTTCAACTTCGACAATAACTGGGGACAGATATCCCCTTACTACATAGGGTCCCGCGTACTTTGGGGCCAATTTGGCTGCAAAATTCTCTACCGCCTTTGACAACGGATGCTGTCGCACTAATACACTGTCTCCAATTGTCGGTTGCCAATTTCGGCGTCGTAAGTTATAATGTCGTTTTTGTTTCATTGAGGCTTTTGCCAAATTTTTGCGGACAGTCTCATATATCTCCTTGAGTTCATTGAACCGTTCGTCCGGCGAACGATGTCTCGTCCCTGTGCCTATTGTGACCTCGTCGTACAGGGCATTTGGTAGGCGTGGTTCTCGTCCCTGGGTAAGATAGGCTGGAGTGTACCCAGTGGACTCGGATTTGCCTGTATTTAGGGCCAACATAATTTCCGGTAATACCTCGTCCCAGGCGGTATGGCTTTGTCCGGTGAATTGGGAGATCATGGTTTTAATGGTCCGATTCGCCCTTTCCGTCGGATTTTCCTGGGGTGTGTAGGGGGCCGTAAATTGATGTTTGACACCGAATTCCTTTAGTCGTCTTCGTATTACGGTGGCCGTGAATTGAGGGCCATTGTCCGTGAGTAACGCCTTCGGTATACCATACCTTGCTATTATGCGTTCTCGGAACGCCTTTATAACGCCCTCTGCCGTAGCCCTACGCATGGGTACTAACTCGCACCATTTGGAGAAGTAATCGAAGAATACTAGGAGCATGGTGTTGCCGTGTTTTGTCCTCGGTAGTGGACCTACAAAATCAGCGCAAACTAGGGCCCATGGTTCCTCAGGTATGCGCGTTAACATTTTCCCGGCTGGGGCCTGTTGGGAAGGCTTATAGCGCTGGCAGATTCCGCAACTACGTACATATTGTTTAACATCTCTTGGATTGTGAATTTCGGAATATCCTTTCGATTTTTTGTTCGGCCGTAAGGTTAGTATGACGCATCAGGTCCTGAAGGGCGAGAACGTAATCCTTGAACGGCTCCCGTGTACGCTGTGTTCGTTTGCGAATTTCATCTTCTAGCTTCTCAAAATAGCGTGGTGGTAGGAAAAAGTTGCAGAAATCTTCTTTAAATGTCGTCCACTGCTTCCATGGTTTGTGGTTATTTCTCAGCCAAACCAGTGCCCTATCACGGAAGAACTCGCTCAAGACCGGGAGGACATCATTCAAGGCAATATCATACATCACAGCTAGTTCTTCCACTCTTTCCAGGAACTCCAAAGGGTTATTGCCGCCATGGTAGGTGATTCCCCATTTACGGACGACATCTATGACCATTACTCGAGCTACTTTTGTTGTCGTGGGTATGTCGCACTGTTCATGTGGGCGCTTAGTTGTCTCGGTCTTGACGGATGCGCTATGAAACATTGGCCTGACCATTTCCCTGTTTGTCGGGGTCCGGTTACCACTTAACCCAGGGACCTCCAACCGAACATCAGGGGACATCGGGGCGTTAGGCTCGTGCTGGTTTTGCAATTCTAGAAGTTTCTCCCGTCGCTCTTCCTCATGCTCGGAGGTGACAAACTTAGCGAACCTCTTCCGCAATTCTTCGACCGTACCTGTAGAGTTTTGTTGTAGGTAGCCAGCTAGCTCGTCCTTTTTCAGGGAGTAGACCCACGTGGTTCGCAACACGTTGGACATGGTTGTAGTCTTCTGTCGGACACGAAAGTCCCTGCTCGGGCGCCAATTGTAACGACACGTTTCCGCTGTAAGCTGGGGTATGCTCAGCGGTGTCCAGGGTCGGTTAATAAAAACACGTGTCTTTAGAAAACGTTACAAACTTTTTATTTACACTCTACACTAACTACAGATACTATTTAAACAGGTTCGAAATTACGCCAAGTAATTGTGTAGCAGACTCACAACCAGTGCTCCTGAAAGAGCGGGAAACCACCGTCCTCTCAACAGCACTCGTTCCTCGTCTAGTCTCGCGACTGGGGAGCGTAGGAGCAGCACGCGGAAACCACGCGCACTGACCACAATCTCCGGGAATCGCCAAGAATTGTCAGTATCAACAGAGAAGCCTGCTGCCAATACTCCCAATTCCTCCACACTAGTACTTTAGTAGCCAGTAATTTAAATTCTACTAAAGATGTGAAACCACTGTCTCTAGTAGCTCTTACCTTACTGGCCGCTACGAACCAACTGACCGATGTCGACTAAAGGCTCGCCTTTTATACCTTTCTGTTTTGTGTACCATCATCTACACACATGTGTTTTACATACTATCATGTAGATGCATACGTTAAGTATACACACACACCCACACATGCATGGTACACACAACTTTTTATAATCATATGTTTTGTACTCGACACCACTCAGTGGTTTTAATAAAATTGTCTACTTAGCACTAGGTGGCGTTACAATTCACAAAAATACACGTTATATTTAAACTATAATTAAACATAAGGACTTAAACATAATTTAATATTTCAGTCTATCTTGTTACTCCATAATAATAAAACAAAACAATATCCATTAAATAAAATAACTTAACAAAATACATTCTAAATATAAAAAATAAAATATAAAATAATAATATCAATCGATGAAGCAATGTTGGCAGCAAAACGAATACCAAAGACTTTGCTCGTCACAAGTTTGTTGAGGTATTATATTATTATTTATTAGGATTGGAAGGAACGATTCTCTACGCAATGTCATAGCTGTAACTTGTGAATAAAATACAAAATATAAATATTTTTTATATTATTTTAGTTTTTGTTTCCAATTATAAATATTTATTTTCCAAATTATTTATTAGTTAAATAAAGTATCTGTCTAATTTATTAATAATATTTACAGTTAAATTTATGCATATTTATATCTTTTAAAACCAAATAAATTATAAATAAAATCATTTTATATTAGTTTAATTTAATTAATTATTATTGATATTTTTTTAGGAAATATTAAAATTTTATATATTCAAATAAAATAAAGTTGAATAAAATTTAAATTTATTTCATTTAGATACAAACAAAATCAACTAATTTATTTAGAATATTTATTCAAACAAATTACAAAAAACTAAAATTATTCAAACCAAAAATTATTGAATAGAAATAATCTAATAAAACTTTAGAAATATTTTTATAGTTTATTTCAATTATTATTTAAAGTATTCGAATGACGAATATTCTGTGATAAAATAAACATCACTGTTTTATAATTTGTTTTATTAATTTATTTTTATTGACATTTTGTTAAATTTTAACAAAATTTAATGAATTTCTATGTGGAAACACATAGTTTTAATTCCGGAGTGGGTATATTAGATTCTGTGGACCTTCTTCCACAATGTTTACACATTTTATTACTATATGGCGTTGCAGGTTAAAAGTAAATGACAAAAATGCCAATCAAACTCACTTGTGAACCTCATATAGTTCACTGCCGGAGGAATATCAAACTAAATCATACACTATTAAAATGGAACTTAATAGCCAGCGGAGTGGAAATTGTGTTTAGCAATGTCAATAGTATCGTCTATTATTCCAAATTTATATTTAAAATCCTCTTTTTTAAGATAAAAAGCAAAAAGAATTCCTTAAAGTAGGTTTAAAATAGGGTCGAACCTACTATAAAATTATTACATTTAACAATTGTTTATCAAAGGTATTTTAAGCTATTAATCGTTTATGAATACAACTTTATGAAAATTTTCCTATAATTGGTTTATAAACCTTTTGTAAATGTTTATGCATATGGCTGAAAGTGTTTGTTAAAAAATTGTGTTTTAAATCTACAATGTTTTTTTATTCATATAGCCGAATCTACAAGGTTTTTTTATTCATATAGCCGAAAGACTTTAAGACAAAAAATGTGATAAATATTAGAAACCGCGAAAAAAAAACCCCAACCACTCTTCCGTGTTGAACTTGAACTCGGTGACATAAACCTGATGAAAATGAAACACATCCCATATATAATCTGAAGTACTTATTGCATCGTAAAATTATGGTAGAAGAACCACACATTAACCACAATTTAAACTACCCCCCGTTGCAACAGACATAGGTCAACAAAGTATCATATGCAAATGTACTTAGAAACAACCAAACTCAGACGCAAGTCCGTCAACTCCAAAACGAAAATGTGAACCAAGAGGTAAGAGAGCAAACGCCAATTTTCAATTTTACCCGACTAGAATCTACAATAGAAACTCTTGTGCAATCGGTAAATAACTTTACAATCTCAATGAGAAACATGATGCCAGAAATGCTTAAGATGCAATCAATGTTATTGCAGGCTGTGCTTAACAGACCATGAACTGCCTAAGAATATGTTTTTGGAATGCAAACGGCATACGCCAACACAAAAACGAACTCGAGTATTTTTTAAGAAACCAACAAGTTGATGTAATGCTGGTTTCTGAAACTCATTTGACGTCCAGAAGTTCATTTCGAATAAATGGATATGTAATATATGACACCAAAGATCCCAGAGGTAGAGCATGCAGAGGCTCGGCAATTATAATAAAAGCTCGAATCAAACACTACTTAATGTGTGATTTTTGCGAAGATTATCTTCAAGCTACTACAATCTGTCTTGAAGACAGATACTATTCTATACTATTTCTAAAATGAATTTGAATGTGCTTTCGAGCGGCCAACCTACTTACTGGCCTACTGACCCACGAAAAATACCGATGTTATTGATTTTAGCGTGATGAAAAATATCCCTAGGGAAATGATTCAAATTGAATCCTCGCTGGAACTATCTTCAGATCACTCACCCACTATTGTTACTTTATTGAGCCCCCTAGAAATTGTATCCCCGACTGGTAATTTAGCGATGGCAGGCACAAGAATAAATTGGCTCAAATATAAAAAATACCTCAGTACACATTGCTCGGTAAACATACCGCTAAGAAAACCAGAAAACATCGATCACTCTCTTATCAATTTCGATAAAAATCTTAAACTGGCTGCTCAACATGCTACCCAAACCCCCCGACAAATCAGATATAATAGAATTAATTCTGCAGATGTCGAACGGCCCTTAAATGAAAAAAGAAGATTTCGCAGAGAGTGGCAATTGCACAGATCCCCCAACTAAAATCGAAGCTTAAAGATTGTATAAAAAGACTTAAAATTAAAAGGCTCTTGGAATTTTGAAAAATTTAATCGGTGAATAAATATTTAGAAAGCCTAGACCCAACCCCGCAATCGGATTACTCATTATGGCGAGCAACAAAAAGTCTTAAAAGACCTGTCATATGTAAGTCCCCCTTGCGAAATTCAAGTGGTGGTTGGGCATGAAATGATACTGCAAAAGGGAATCTGTTTGTTAATCATTTAAAAAAAGTATTTACCAAGGCAGTATCCTGGGATCTTTTTTATATTTGATATATTCGTCTGATATGCCAACTAACAATCGCACTTATACATCAACATTTGCTGATGATATTGCTATTCTAAGCATTCATGAAAACCCTCAAGAAGCGTCTCGTTACTTACAAAATCACATATTTGAATTTGAATGGTTAAAACAATGGAAAATTAAAGTCAACGAGCAAAAATGTACACACTTAACATTTACATTGCGTAGAGAATCATGCCACACTATTCATATCAATAACCAAACAATAATTCAACAATCGGAAGTGAAATACCTCGGAATACATCTCGATCGTCGCCTTACATGGAAAAGTCATATAGATGCAAAGTTGACTCAAATGAAATTGAAATCAATTTAAATTAACTGGCTTATTGGCAGAAAGTCTACGCTTAGTTTAGATTGTAAAAACCGATATAGTGTTATGGCATACAGTTATGGGACACGGCCTCAGCGTCAAATGTAGAAAAGATCCAAAGACGCCAAAACAAGTTTCTAAGAATGATCACAATTGCCCCCTGGTATATAAAAAATGCGAATATACACAAAGATCTAAACGTGCCCCTTGTAAAAACTAAGATCACGAAAAATGTACAAAAATATTTAAAAAAACTTGAAGTTCACCTAAACCCGCTGGCCCGCAACATATTAGATAACTGTGGCCACACTCGAAGAAGGAGGGACACAGCAGACTTAATCTAGAAGGAAGAATGCCAATTCAACCAAAACAACCATGAATAAACAATTTTTTCGTCCGACACTGGTTGGATTTGAACCACTTATTGTTAGTTCATTAAATAATGAAGATACAATAAATAATTGAAAAAAAATGTTTTTTATACCAAAATGTTCACCGTAAAGATAGTTTTATTTTAATAAAAAAGAGTTAAGTCACCTTTTCGCCCCAAAAACAGCAAATCTACTAGTTTTTTAATATTTAAATTTTTTTTTATCATCATTTATTTATTCTATATTCATTATTATACCCATAGGGTACAACTAGAGGCGCAACTGAGAGTAAGCTGAGAGTAACAATAATTCCTCTCTTCACACGTACTTGTGATATTTGAATTCAACATACTTGTGAGAGAAATTAACACATTAAAATACATGAAATTTTACCTTTGATTTTCCGACTAAATACAGACCGAACCACTTTATTACACTTCTATACACTATTTTATGATTTTTTTTAATAATTTACAGCACATTTTATTTCCGAAACACGTTAATTTTGCTCAAACGAAAACAAATATTTTTTATTAATTTTTGACACTTAATTTTATTTGTGGTGGAATTTAATTTATTGAACAGAGTTTCAATTTTGGGTATTGAAAATAGAAGAAAATTTACATAAATTAAAATTTAAACATTCTTATACAACTCAGTTTGTCTGGTGAAAATTAAAAAGGCACCAACACAATCTCAAAACTTTGTACTAATACATTCTCACGACTTAAGTTTTTGACAACAGACTTAGGTTTTTTCCCTCTCAGTAACGCTTCTATGGATATATTATTCTATGATTATACCCTTCACCTTCGTGAGAAGGGTATATATAAGTTTGTCATTCCGTTTGTAATTTCTACATTTTTCATTTCCGACCCTATAAAGTATATATATTCTGGATCCTTATAGATAGCGGAGTCGATTAAGCCATGTCTGTCTGTCTGTCTGTCTGTCTGTCTGTCTGTCTGTCTGTCTGTCTGTCTGTCTGTCTGTCTGTCTGTCTGTCTGTCTGTCTGTCTGTCTGTCTGTCTGTCTGTCTGTCTGTCTGTCTGTCTGTATGTCTGTCTGTCTGTCTGTCTGTCTGTCTGTCTGTGTCTGTCTGTCTGTCTGTCTGTTGAAATCAATTTTCTGAAGACCCCAGATATCTTCGGGATCCAAATATTCAATAATTCTGTCAGACATGCTTTCGAGAATTTTGCTATTTAAAATCAGCAAAATCGGTCCACAAATGGCTGAGATATGAGGAAAAAACCAAGACAACCTCGATTTTTGACCTATATCTGGATTACTAAGGCATTAATATAGACAATATGGATATCTAATGATAGATATTTCAAAGACATTTGCAACGTATATAAGACCATAGTAAGTTGGACCTACAATGGGTCAAAATCGGAAAAAAAAATTTTAACCCGAATTTTTTTTTTCAAAAAAAAAAATTTTAAAATTTAAAATAACAATCGAAAAAATTTTTTTTCCAAAAAATTAAAAAATTAAATTTTGTTTACCTAAAAATATTTAAAATTTTAAGGTATAATTTGGTGAAGGGTATATAAGATTCGGCACAGCCGAATATAGCACTCTTACTTGTTTAATGAACCAACAATAAGTGGTTCAAATCTTATATCTAATATTATTATTTAATTAGTCCAGCCAGTGCCGGACGAAAAAATTTTGTGTTCATGGTTTTAATATTTAAATTGAAAATCGTTTATTTTTGGATCCATAATAGATATTGAGCTCAAATGTTTTGTTATGTTATTACTAATTTAGTTGTATATGTAGCAAAAGAAATTTGAGTCCATTCGGGCCAAGCTATGGCTCGAACATTATTGTAAAAACTTGAATAAGAAAACAAGTCTTTACTTGTTGAATGTTTGTAAGACATTGATATATTTATTAAAATTAAAACCTTAAGAGCTAAACATTAAAATCTAATAACTAATCTAGAATACATGCGTACGTGATAATACGCATGCGACTTATCCTTATCAATGCGTGTGGTAAACATACACACACGATTGATAAGAATATTTAACTAAACCAAATGTGTGAAATGGAAATGGTATTATTTATCATCTACACACAAGTGATTCTTTTAACACTCAGAACATATTAATATTATACATAAACAAATATAAAATAGTTTTATATACCATGTTCAATAATTTGAACATTCTGCCAGGGGAAAAGTAAATTCTTAAATACAACATCTTTCAATAGCTTCTTCAGGAATCGGTATTCTGTATATTCTGCCCCTTCTTCGTAGCATCTTTATCCCGTTCTCTCTCTGGCTTATTACGTGGCTTCTCTGTGCTGCTTTCTCCTTTAAATTATTGCATTCTTGATCTCTAACATCTACGATCTCAGCATCTGCGATAACATCACCAATTGCCGTTTCTTTATCATCATCTTGTTTATTAGCATGTTCATTAACTGTGAAACTTACAGAGGTATTTCTTCCTCTAACGTCTACGATCTCAGCATCTGCGGCAACATCACAAATTAACAATTCTTCCTCATCAGCGGGTTTAGAAGATGGTTGATCGTCAACTCCGCAATTATTG
This sequence comes from Calliphora vicina, assembly GCF_958450345.1. Taxonomy (NCBI): domain Eukaryota; kingdom Metazoa; phylum Arthropoda; class Insecta; order Diptera; family Calliphoridae; genus Calliphora; species Calliphora vicina. The sequence goes on from NC_088780.1 coordinate 72,171,995, forward strand.
ACATCAGTGGTGTACCTTCCATCTTTGGTTTCAGCATCAGGGTCTTCTTCAGCAAATTCGTTGCTATTTTCATCTCCTTCATAACCAACGTCTTTAGTATAAGGATTATCATCTTCCTGTTCGACGTACACCTTATCAGCAGCAAGACAGGAAGCTATTGTCACGCTGCAACTACTGTCTTCCCCCGAGCATAAGTGCATAGGTGATCCCGCGTCGTCGGGTACATATTTTATAAGATCAACATATGTATCATCATAATGATTTTCTTCCCACTCTTTGGGAAGTTCTTTATTTGTGGTGGCTCCACTACTCAAGTGTGAACCCTTTTCAAACTGTATATCATCATACTGTTTTTCATAGGGTACAAATTTTGTAACACCAAACAGTATATCATCATACTGTTGTTCTTCCCACTCTTTGGGAAGTCGCTTTCTTGTAGCTTCGGTTGCTCCATTACTCAAGTGTGAAACCTTTTCAAACAGTATATCCTCATACTGATTTTCTTCCCACTCTTTGGGAAGATCTTTATTTGCGACTGCGAGGCTCCACTCCTCATGTGTGAAACCTTTTCAAACAGTATATCCTCGTACTGTGTTTATTCCCACTCTTTGGGAAGTTGTTCATTTGTGGCAGCGATGGCTCTACTACTTCTTTGTGAAACCTTTTCAAACAGTATATCCTCATACTGATTTTCTTCATACTCTTTGGGATGTTGTTTATTTTTGGCAGCGGTGGCTCCACTACTTCTTTGTGAAACCTTTTCAAACAGTATATCCTCGTACTGATTTTCTTCCCACTCTTTGGGAAGTTCTTTATTTGTGGCAGCGGTGGCTCCACTACTCAAGTGTGAAACCTTTTCAAACAGTATATCCTCATACTGGTTTTCTTCCCACTCTTTGGGAAGTTGTTTCTCACCTTTTGTAATCTCCGCTTTAATCAGTCTAAGCGTGTTAAAATAAAGTGCGGTTATTCTATTATTTTCTTGCATAACCTTCACGTTTTGGGCCACGTTTGCATTGAAATCCGTCTGCATATCATTGAACCTGAATTCTACCTCTTTTAACAAAATATCTGGATAGTCAGAATCATCAGTCATGATTTCTTCCAAAAATGATTTAAATTCATACACACTTCTTAGAAATCGTTCTGTTTCATGAATATATTTCTTGCATTCATAGGCTGGGGCCGAGATTTCCTTCGTTTGATTCTTTTTTATTATATTTTTTACTTTATTTTATATTACAAAAGGATCCGGTTCGAAGGACCAAATGTAAAAACTTGAATGTTTGTAAGACATTGATATATTTATTAAAATTAAAACCTTAAGAGCTAAACATTAAAATCTAATAACTAATCTTGAATACATGCGTACGTGATAATACGCATGCGACTTATCTATTATCCTTATCAATGCTTATCAATTGTTAAGAATATTTAACTAAACCAAATGTGTGAAATGAAAAGGGTATTATTTATCATATATACACAAGTGATACTTTTAACACTCAGAACATATTAATATTATACATAAACAAATATAAAATAGTTTTATATACCATGTTCAATAATTTGAACAATTATACTCGAAAATTAGATAAGATAAATAGCACACGCAAGCATTTTTGAAGACCTAGCCGAGCGCTTTTCAAAAATATTAAAATCTTTGAAATCGGATGGGAAACAAAAAAATGTCACGTGTTTAAAAATTGTACATGTCGAAGGTACCCTACTTTGAGCCCCCATATCGACGCCCCTAGAGCATTTGTATGGCCCATTTTAATAACTTAAACTCGCTCCTTGGCTTCGCCCATGTAAAATTTTATCCCGATCGGTCCAGCCGTATAGAAATGCCAGATCTTTTACCAAAGAATTTCGATTCTGCCCCACTGTGTGCAGAGTTCCCAAGGCAGTATCCTGGCACCCTTCTTATATTTGATATATTCGTATGATATGCCAACTAACAATAGCACTCATACATCAATATTTGCTAATGATACTGCTATTCTAAGCGTTCATGAAAACCCTCAAAAGGCGTCTTGTTACTAACAAAATCACATATTTGAATTAGAAACGAGAAAAAATGTACACATATAAAATTAACATTGCGTAGAGAATCATGCGCCTCTATTCATATAAATAACCAAACAATAATTCAATAATCGGAAGTTAAATACCTCGGAATACATCCCGATCGTCGCCTTACATGGAAAAGTCATATACGTAGATGCAAAGTGGACTCAAATGAAATTGAAATCAATTCATATTAATTGGCTAATTGACAGAAACTCTACGCTTAGTTTAGATTGTAAACTTCAACTTTATAACATGATCATAAATCCGATATGGTGTTATGGCATACAGCTATGGGACACGGCCTCAGCGTCAAATATAGAAAAGATAGAAAGACGCCAAAACAAGTTTCTAAGAATGATCACAGTTGCACCCTGGTATATAAAAAACGCGAATATACACAAAGATCTAAACGTGCCCCTTGTAAAAACTGAGATCACGAAAAATGCAGAAAAATATTTTAAAAAAACTTTAAATTCACACAAACCCATTTGCCCGCAGACCTAATCTAGAAGGAAGAATGCCAATTCAACCAAAACAACCATGAATTAAAAATTGCATTTTTTCCCCTTGCAAATGCTATTCGATCATCCTAATATTATACACAACGTGTTGCTACAATAGAACAAGAAATGTAGGAACAAAACGAACATATTTTTATAAATATTAAAATAAAAGCTCATTTACACTTAAAATATATCCATATTACCTTTAACCTATTCGCAGGTATGACCAAAAAGTAAAATATTTTTAACGACAGTTTTTTATATTTTGATAAATATTAAAATAAAAGCTAATTTTTACTTAAAATATATCCATATTTACTTGTATATCAGTTTTTGTCTTCGTAGGATACAGTTACCTATTCGCAAGTATGACCAAAAAATAAAATATTTTTAACGTCAGTTTCAACTCCATTTTCAAATTTTTAAAAGTTTTTTTTAACAAATTTCAGAATTTTTTGATCATCTTATTGTAATTTATTGACAATATAATAGGGAATACAAATGTGAAAAAATTATGAAAATATCTCGTATAGTTTTTCCGAATCTGCGATTTAAATTTTGAAATTTTCGGGAAAAACCAAATATTTGACCATTTTTTGGCGAATGAGCTCTATTTCCTTACTGTTATGAATTTTAAGTAAAACCTATTCAGAATATTATAGTCCAGATAATTCTAAAAATACTCTGAAAGTTTTACTAAAATTGGAAAACACTAAACCCTTAATCGTGAAGGTCAAATTTTTCAATATTTGGAATATTTTATTTTTCGGTCATACCTGCGAATAGGTTAACTGTATCCTACGAAGACAAAAACTGATATACAAGTAAATATGGATATATTATATTTTATTTACGTATAAATTTTTATTTACGTCCCACACAGTTGGACGAAAAATTATGTTTAATTTATAGATCCTATCATCAGCGCAGGTCTGTTGGATTCCTTCTTCTTAGTCGGATGTAGCCATTACTTCTCATTAATGTTCGTGCAAGTGGGTTTGGGTGAACTTCTAACTTTTTCAAATATGACTCTGCTTGTTTTTTTATTTCATTGTTCACCAGGGAGACACCTAGGTCCTTATGAATGTTAATATTTCTCACATACCAAGGCGCTGCTGTTATCATTCGTAATATTTTATTTTGGAATCTTTGAATTTTTTCAATATTAGAAGCTGAAACCGTGCCCCATAATTCAATTCCATAGCACCATATGGGTTTTATTATTGAACTGTACAGCAAAAGTTTGCAATCTAAACTCAATCTCGAGTTTTTACCAATTAGCCAGTAAATTTGTAGTAATTTTAACTTCATTTGAGTCAATTTCGAATCTATATGCTTTTTCCAGGTAAGACGTCTAGACGGTCTAGATGCAGACCTAGATATTTAACTTCAGTTTGTTGAGGTATTATATTATTATTTATTAGGATTGGAGGGAACGATTCTCTACGCAATGTCATAGCTGTAACTTGTGAATAAAATACAAAATATAAATATTTTTTATATTATTTTAGTTTTTGTTTCCAATTATAAATATTTATTTTCCAAATTATTTATTAGTTAAATAAAGTATCTGTCTAATTTATTAATAATATTTACAGTTAAATTTATGCATATTTATATCTTTTAAAACCAAATAAATTATAAATAAAATCATTTTATATTAGTTTAATTTAATTAATTATTATTGATATTTTTTTAGAAAATATTAAAATTTTATATATTCAAATAAAATAAAGTTGAATAAAATTTAAATTTATTTCATTTAGATACAAACAAAATCAACTAATTTATTTAGAATATTTATTCAAACAAATTACAAAAAACTAAAATTATTCAAACCAAAAATTATTGAATAGAAATAATCTAATAAAACTTTAGAAATATTTTTATTTCTCACAAATTTGAAACAAATAAATTTATTTTTCCAAAAATTACTGAATAGAAATAATTCTAATAAATATTACGGAATATTTTTATTTCATAATAATACTGATGTAAATTGTCTTCTGATTGCACTCTGAGTTGAAAAAGTTATTTTCGAAACGAATTAGAAATTTTTTCAGATTTAACTTGTTTTTTTCTTAGTTTGGGAATGGAAAAATTCCGGGAAATTCGGAACCCAAATTCTCTGATATCTATTATTCTATTTTTAGAAACTACTACTTAATCATTGATTATATTGTTACGAAATTGTACTTGAATTCAAATATAACGATTTTAACGGCTGATTTAAAAGTAGCATAATGCTTTCAAGTAACAGTGCTGTAAAACTGTAACATATCTATGGGCATTGTTAAATAAAAGCTTTCAGTTGATTTGATTGTAAGTTGGCAACGCTGTATTCGAGTTCGAATAATCAGTTAAAGAACATTGTAGAAAGTACACCACAGATGGCTTATGATCTAGAATATTTGAACTTTGACAGTTAAAGAGCTTTCTAGATGGTAATGCAGTGTTATAAATAGTGGCAGAGGTTGCAGTCGTTAGTGAGTTGATCCGAGACGCCTTTCGAAGAAACATCATCTAAGTGCCTTAAAGTGTGTTGTGTTTGTTTCAAGTAAATTCGTGTACATTATAAATTGTGTCTGTAATTCTGAGAATTTATAAACGTGTATAAAAAACATTGTGTGGCTATTTAATTCTGTTGTTGTACATTTTAAAGAAATAAAGAGTTGTTACAATTTTTAAACTACTAAACGGCTTTTATTTGCAATCAAAAGTATCCGGTTTATTTAAAGGAAATAAACCAGCGTTTTGAAAAGGTTAAAACGTAACAATATTATCACTAGAATATGAAAACAGATTTATGGTTTCAATTGGAGGTTTATTATTAATTTAAATTGTGAAGAACAAAATACATGAATTATTTTTAAAAACTGTTTTCAAAGTAACTAGTTGTTGTTAAAAATTATCCTCTGACATGTCATTCCTCCTAGGGCTATTTAATAACCCCGCAAGTGAAAATAGACGTTCAAAATATGGTTGAATTATTTTTGAGCATTGTTTTTGTTTTTCCATAGCAAACGAAGGATCTTTTTCATAATCATCGGAAGAAAAATCTTCGTCCGATCTCATTTTCACACACAAAAATATTTTTCTATAAAATTGTTCAAAAATTTGTTAAATATTTGACTTTATTTTCACAAATAAAATTATTCAAAGAAAATTTCTATGAATAAAAGTATTCAAACATTTTTTGTTGAATATTTAAATATTTTTCTTTTTTTTGGAGAAATAAAATTATTCAAAGAATATTGCTTTGAATAAAATCTATTAACAAATTTTCGAATAAGTGAAATAATATTTTATTCATAACTAGTTGAATAAATTAAATTAATATTTAATTTTTACTATAAAAATAAAATTTGAAAATAATTACATTTTTTCATATTGATTAGAATATTTTAAAATCTATTCATTACATAATAAATAAAATACAACTTATTGTTACTAAAATACAAATACTATTAGTATAATTTTATAAATGTTTATTAAAAAATTTAAGTATAATTTATTTAATATCGTATTCTATTGAAATCGAATAATATTTAATGCTTTATATTTTAAATAGATATATGTTAATTAGTATCCTATTTTGAAAAATATAGAATGATATCAATATAAATTTATTTTTTCAAATATAACTAAAATTCAAAAATAATTAAGTTTTTGGAAATATTTCGAATAAAAATATTCACAATTTACAGCTATGCGCAATGTGAATGCATGTATTCTCCATTGTTTTAACCACCTTTCTATGTCGAGTATATGGTCTTGCAAAAGTACAGATGTTTCTTGGGGGTTTTCATGAATGGCTAGTATAGCTGTGTCATCAGCAAAAGTAGATATGTGGGTTCGACTGTTTGTAGGCATATCACAAGTATATAGCAAATATAGGAAGGGACCCAGTAACTTCCTTGGGGTACGCCTGCTTCAATAGGCTGTGGTGAACTTATGAAGTCTCCCTCATTAAGAACGAACTTTCGATGACTTAAATAACTTTCTAGAAGCTTGTGTGTGTTCACAGGTAAATATTGTTTTATTTTTATCGATAATCCTTCATGCCATACTTTGTCGAAGGCTTGCGAAACGTCGATGAAGAGTGCAGAACAATATTTTTTTTCTTCAAATGACTTGGATATGATTTCTACCAACCTATGAGTTTGTTCTATGGTGTTATGTTTTTCTCGAAATCCGAATTGATGAGTTGGAATATAATCAAAATGATTCACTATCGGCTTTAACTTGTGCATTAACAGTTTTTCGAATAGCTTTGATATATTTGACAATAGGCTAATGGGTCTATATGATTCTACTTTACTGTGATCTTTTCCCGGCTTAGGTATCATTGTAACTAAAGAAACCTTCCATTCTGGTGGATAATATTCAAGGCGTAATAAAGCATTAAAAATAAATAGGATTATTCTTAATGCAATTTGGGGTAGCTCGAGGAGCATCTTGTTACTGATTTTATCAATACCAGGTGATTTTTTAGAGTTTAAATCAACAATAGCCTTGTTAATCTCTGAAATCTCAAAACGAAGTGGTTCAGTTGCAGTAATATGGGGTAAAGTAGGTGGTAACTCTATTATGTCGTTTGACTCGTTTGGGGAAAACACATTCTTTAGATGACTAACAAACAGGTTTCCTTTTTCAGTATCGTTTCTCGCCCAGCCTCCACTAGAGTTACGTAGAGGACGTCTGATCATAACAGGTCTTTTTAATTTTTTTGTAGCTCGACATAGAGAGTAGTTTGAGTACTGGGTGGCATCTAAGTTCTCCAGATATTTATTAATCGATTCAGTTTTGCGTTTGTGAAGAAGCATACTGAGGCGTTTGCGACATTTTCTAAGCTCCGTTTTAAGTTGAGGGGATCTATAGAGTTGCCACTCTCGACGAACTCTTCTTTTTTCAGCTAATAACTGTTCAATGTCTGCAGAATAGAGTCTATTGTATCTTATTTTTTGGGTTATTTGAGTGGCGTTTTCAACAGCAAGTTTTAAGTTTTGTTCAAAATTTTTGAGTGAGATATAGATATCTTCTGCTGTTCTTAGCGATATATTTTCTGTACTGTGTGTGCTAATATATTTTTTATATTTCAACCAATTAATTTTCGTGCTTGATATTGCAGAGTGACCAGTCGGGGATACTATTTCTAGGGGGTTCAAAAGAGTAACGAAGGTGGGTGAGTGATCCGAGGATAATTCTAATGAAGATTTAACCTGCATTGGTAATTTTTTTGTAACTGCAAAATCAATGACATCGGGTATTTTGCTTGGGTCAGTAGGCCAGTATGTTAGTTCTCCGCTCGACAGCACATTCAAATTTATTTATTTAATTCGCCAATGAAATTACTATTTCTTGCAGGCTAGCATAATTCTTAAATCTTAATTAAAATCTTTTTACTATAGTATAATTTAAAAAATACAAAGTTTAAATGTCATCAGTTTAATAAATGAATACTCCGTTTGATGACATTAGGATCAGTCGAATAGTCAATAAGATAATAGAAGTTTTTGAATTGAGCACTAACTCTACGCATTGGATCAAAGTTTGCATAATTTGAACGGAAATATTGGATCTTAAGTGGGATATAATTCCTTGTTGGTCGATTTGGAACTATGAATTCGATTTTACGAAGTAGGAATTCCGAATTAGTTGTTCCATTCAGTAAATTAATCATGAATGAGATATTCATATATATTTTTCTACTTTTTAGAGTAGGGAGTTTTATGAGTGCTAATCGACTTTCATATGATGGAAGATTAATGTTTGAATTCCATGGGAGTTTGGGAAGGCAAAATAAAAGAAATTGTTTTGGACGGATTCGTATTGCGGATCCCAGACAACACAAGCATATTCTAAAATTGGACTCACAAGTGATGTAAACAATTGCTTTGTGACATAAGGATCATCAAACTCTTTTCCCCAGCGTTTGATGAAACCTAATACCCCTTTGGCTTTGTTAATAGTTTGTGAAATGTGAGAATTAAAACATAATTTATTATCAAGCAATACGCCAAGATCAAGGAATATCTCAACTTTATCAAGTTGATAATCATTGATTGAGTATCTACAGATTACTGGACTTCGTCTGTAGAATGTCATTTGTTTATATTTTTTCAAATTCAGATCCATTAAATTCTTATTAAAATTATCCAGATCAGCTTGAAGTAAGGAACATTGGTTAGATTGATTTAAGCTAAGGAAGAGCTTAACGTCATCGGCATATATTAACATTTTGGAATTCTTAATACAGGATGGTAGATCATTAATGAATATTAGAAATAATACTGGACCCAAATGACTACCTTGAGGAACACCAGATATAACTGGAATATTTTTTGATTTATAGTCTCTGAACAATACACATTGATGTCTGGTTTTCAAGAATTCAATTTAGAAATTGTATTAAACAAAGCGCGACCTTTCGCGGTTACAAGTCTTGATCCCCAGTGAGTATGCATAGCATTATAATCGCCAGCTGCCAGCAATCGGGGTCCTAGTGATTCGCAAAAAATTTCATATTTGTTTTCATAAAAATTTTCATATTTGGGTTTACAAAACTAACATTATATCAACTTCATGACTTTTAAGAAAATACTCGAGTTCGTTTTTATGTTGGCGAATGCCGTTAGCGTTCCAAAAACATATTCTTAGGCAGTTCATGGTCTGTTAAGCACAGCCTGCATTGATTGCATCTTAAGCATTTCTTGCATCATGTTACTCATTGAGTTTGTAAAGTTATTTACCGATTGCACAAGAGTTTCTATTGTAGATTCTAGTCTGGTAAAATTGAAAATTGGCGTTTGCTCTCGTATCTCTGGGTTCATATTTTGGTTTTGTGGTTGACGGACTGGTTGTTTCTTAGTACATTTGCATATGTTTCTTTGTTGTCATATGTCTGTTGCAACGGGGGTAGTTAAAATTGATGTTATTTATGGCTGAGCGGGGAAAATCTTCGGTTTATGGCTTTGTGTTTTTTTAAGAATTGAGTAGACAGGACAACCCCTGTAGTTCGCTGAGAGGTTACCTCCGCAGTTGCTGCATTTTTTAATTTTAGGATCATCCTTGGATTTGTTACATTGGGATGTGTTATGCAACTCTCCACAAATAACACATACGGGTGGCAACTTGCAATATGCCTTGGTATTGCATTATTCTTGGCAGTTCATACATTGGACGGGACCAAATCGTTTATGTGGTTCTTCTACCGTAATTTTACGATGCACTAAATACTTCAGGTTATATATGGGATGTGTTTAATTTTTTTCAGATTTATGACACCGGATTCAAGTTCAACACGGAAGAGTGGTTGGGTTTTTTTTCGCGATTTCTAATGTTTATCACATTTTTTGTCTTAAAACCTTTATCTTCTAAGCTTTGCTTTATTTCGAGTGGTTCAACATTACAGTCAATACCCTTTATTACAACTTATAAACATATGACATAGTTATTTATCCGTTTCAGACAATTATAAGAATTTTGGCATACATTTGATAGTGCATATTTTGCTCTTTATGTATATTTTGCGTTTTATGGCATATTTTTTCATATTTAACTGATAACTGCATATTTTTGTTGTATATTTTCATTATTTTGTTTTCATAATATAATTTTATTGCTTATATTGTAATTTTTAATTTCTACATTTTACTATTTTGTTAAGGTACAATGATAAAATTAGTTTCCATATATTTGAATTAAATTAAAAATATTCACACACAAATATCAAAATAGTAAAAAATACGTAAAAAATTAAATAGTATGTTATTATGAGGAATTTCTTATCAAACTGTTGGATACATTAAAAAAAACTTAAGGTTGCTTAAGATAGTTATGGTTCAGAATATTAAGATCCATCGAAAATCTCAAGTTCAAAGCACATTGATAGATTTACATAAATTGTAATAAAGATATTAGGAAATCATTAAAAAACAACCAATGGATGAGAAAGGAAGAAACGTAAAAAATGCCACAGTATTTTGAGTCCCAATAATAAAACTGCAAAATTTTTTTTTAATTACCACAGTTTTAAAGAGAACAAATCATTCCACTGCTGTAAGGCTTTTTGATAATTCTATTTAAATTTTTGAAGTCGTATTTAGATATTAATCTACATATATGGTCAAGGCTACAAAATTCATTGCAATTTTTTTACTAAAAAATTACACACGATCTCTATATTGATTTTGAAACATAATTCAAGTGATAAGAAAGTGGTTTTTAAAGGTTTTTGTAGAATAGAGACATTTTCAGAAATTTATCCTTAACAACCTCTCCCTAAACATTGGTGCACATGGTTTGAGAAAGTAAAATTGTATGCAGCTAATTATTAAGAAAAAGTTTCAATTTTAAATTGTCTAATACTTGGCAGTTTAAAATTGAATTGATCAATTGATTGAGCTTATCTAAGAAATCCTACGGAAATCTAAAACAGATTTAATTTTACAATTTTAAAACATAACTTAACACAGTGATTTATATCAAAATATAATAAAATGAATTTAATCAAACTATTGCCAAACTATGCCAATGTCACTAAAATCGAAATTTAATCCTATAATAACGAATTTTAATTTATGAGCACAATATTTTATTTACTTATATTATTTTTAATAAATATATTAATATAAAATATATTATTTTAATAAAACATTGAAATCAAACAATAACCAACTATTTTTAAGTGCATTTTTTTATATTTTAAGAGCATATTTTTCGTTTTTAAGTGCATATTATATGCGCATAAAACACTTTTTTTTAGAGCATATTTTTGGTTGCCTGCTTATAATTCTTATATAATTCTTATTTTGCAAGATATTTATAGTTTTTTATATAACTTTATGTTAAAGGTTTCCTCATGAGCTCGTAACCGGTTACGAGCGATTAGAAACTAGCACACTCACAAATAAATCATGAATTTATTTAAAATTAATATCTGGAGTCTACTAAATAAGAAATTTCCATTTCCCGTACATTTTTTTGATATACAGTAATTTAATTGAATATGTTTTTATTGTTCTCTTTAAGTCTATAATATCTATATTTTTATTACATAACAAAATCAAAACTGATCCAACTTATTTATTATTTTTTCAGGCATTCCAAATTGCTACGCTTATTAAAGAATATTCAGAAATTGTAAAAACTCGTAAAACTTTAACAGAAACTTCCAGAATACAATAGGACGATCCTTTTAAAAAAAATTAAGGAGAGCGTAAATTGTATATACAACATTAATTGCAGTAATTATAGTTATTAATTTTATTAGCTAAAGCTCACATTTAAAATATGTTATATATATTGTTTACACAATTTCAGTTTAAGACGTACTATTTTAAAATAAATTACTTATTATGAAATACATACTTTCTGTTAATAAACATGTCATATTTATTGAAAACAATGACGTACTGTAATAAGAGAAATTCAGTACTTAATTTAAAATAGAGAAATTAAGAATATTGGTTTTATATTGTGTATAACCTTAATATTTTTTAAGGTAATATTTAAAAAAAAATATTGGGCAAATCTTTTTCCTGCTAAATTGTTTAATAAAAACACGTCTTGTTTTTAGAGATGTCTAATCAACAGTAAGTATTTATTAATTTCATTTGTTCTATTTACTAATAATTGATTTTATTATAGACATTTTTCCTACTTTCCTGTTGACTGTTATATTCCATTGCAGCAAACAGTAAGTAGGACATTTTATACTTTTGTTTATATTTCTGTTTAGATACATATTTAGATTTGTTTTTAAATACAATTAAATTTTTTTAAAATCTTAAACATGTTTTATTTGGAATAAGAAAGGATAAGTAAAATCCAACTGGTGCAGAATAGACCGAACATCCCGGCCCCATTGAAGGACAACAGGTCTTCAATTCATTGGCAATAATGCGAGCTTCTAAATGGGTCGTTTAAATACGCCGTTTTTAGTGCGTATCTCTGCCACCCTCACCTTGCATTCCTTGCCTTCGGTTACGGCTACGACTCGGGCGGTCAACCACTCCTGGGGTGGCAGGTTGCCTTCGTGAATTATCACTAGCTCGCCCACCTGTAGATTGGGAATTTGCTGATGCCATTTGGCCTTGTGCTGTAGACCCAGTATATATTCTTTGGACCAAGCTTGCCAAAACATCTCCTTCAGTCCGGAGAGTAGTCGCCACCGCCTCCAAGACTTCAGCACGTTGCCTTTTACGCCTTCTTCTGATCCTGGCGGCAGCGAAAGCAGAACCCCTCCTACCAACAGATGTGCGGGTTTTAGTTCTTCCCCGTCCTTGGGGAGCTTCCCGTTAATCCTCGTACGCCTTCCGTAGATCCTTTAACACTCTGCTGGACCCTACAAAATTCGTTGCATTGTGGCAATGAATCTTCCTGGGCAATCCTCGTCTGGCAGTAAACTTTTTAAGACATAAAATAAAATCATTAACTGACAAATCAAACACTAACTCCAAGTGAACTGCCTTTGAAGAAAAACAAACGAATACCGCCATATACATCTTTATTGGCGGTCTTCAACGAATTCTCAGTGATACATTTACTGGTCCACAAAAGTCAACAGCGACAGCTAAAAATGGACGCATTGACCTCACTCTATCGGTGGGTAAGTCTCCCATTATTTGCGACATTAATTTTGGTTTGTATCGAAAACAATGCACACATTTACGAACAACTCTTCAACATTCCTCCTTGGCATTATTAACCAGATTTTTTATTTTAACAACGATATAATAGCTTTGGGGCCGGCATAGGGTTGCCAGCATTTGTCCAGCTAAATAGAATTTTTCGACAATAATAGCTATATTATTTATTACTTCAAATTTACTTACTACTAAGAAGAAAGGAAAAAATAAATGACAAACAGTTTTAGGGGAATACGTGTCATATGGAATTTCTGATAATGACGTCAATGAAGAGGAAGAATGTAAAAGTTAAGGATTATCAGAAGAATTTTTATATTTTATGCAAAACATAATGCAGGAATTTCATACAACTATTTTAGCTCTTGAGAATGACTCTTATACAGTTTTAGAGTTGTTCGATATAATGACCGTACTTATAAATAGCCTCAAAAGTTTCAAAGATTTTGAAACACTAAAAAAATTTTGTGTTATGAATAAACTGTTTTACGATAGGTCGTAGTTCTTTAGTACCTCTAACTCACATTTTTAGAAAGAAAAAAACAGTTATGGTTATGGAAAGGCAAAGGATTAAGCTTTCATAAACTTTTTGCATAAAATGTATTTTCTATGAAAAACTATTTTTTTGTACAATGTTTTTAAGAAAATTGTATATAGAAAAAAACGAGATATTACTTGTTAAAATCGGTTTAAATTTGCAAAAGTTTATAAACTTTTTCGAAAAAGTTCGAAAAACTTTTTTACACAATTTGTAATGTACTCAACAAGACCTATAATCCACGCTTTGTCGTTTTCCAAGTTTCGTTTCACTGTAGCATCGTGTAATACAAATATATGTTGATTACAATGGCTAAAAATAAAAATTATTTATACAAAACCAAAATTAACATTTTCTCAGTAATTTTTTTAATGTCAAGTTTTTTTTGATTTATCCAGCTTTTTAGACCCCAATGTCCAGCTTTTTGCAAATCTGAATCTGGCAACCCTAGGCCGGCATGACAATTAACAATATGTCTTAGATATATCTCGACGAAATATATACCCTTAGGTAATAACAGTTGAAATCTTGTATCATAAGGTAATGGAGCATTGAGAAATCTGCCACCCACTCTTATGAGTGGGATGTAAGAATTTAAGAATTTCGTCACAATAATATTCCATTTGAATGATCTCCACAATTTTTAGAAAGGTCTAATTTATTTCCTTGGCTGTGGGAACCTTAAACTTAACTATTTTCAACTTTCTGGTACCATTGACAAATTTGAGCACAAACCACATAATCTCTAGGAACTTATTATAAGACGAATAATTTTTCAGAAGTTTAATGAAAGTCTTCGTAGAGTCTTCTATACAATTTTTGTTTTTCATTGACAATAAAACAGTGGATTTTCTTTTTTCCAAAGACTCTTGTTCGGGATTCAACTTAATGTTTTTACTAACTGGCCATTCAGAAGATTCTTTTAACAGAAAAGCAGGCCCACCGAACCATATTGAATTTTTTTAATTCATCCACATCACACCCTCGTGAAACTATGTCCGCAGGATTATGTTTCGTTGGAACATGTCGCCATATTACATGAACTGTACATTCTTGAATCTCTGCAACACTGTTTGAAATAAAAGTTGTAAGTAAAGAAGGGTGTGTTTTTATCCAACACAATGTTATTTCTGAATATGTCCAGAAATTTATAGTTTCAATTTCAAACTCTATCATGTTTTTTAACTTAGTCCACAGTTTAGCCAGTAAATGAGCGGCACATAACTCAAGCCTCGGTAGAGATTTGGTTTTAATTGGAGCTACCTTAGACTTTGAAGTTAATAGTCTAGAATATGTTTAATTTTCAATTGTGCTCCGTACATATATGCAACACCCATAAGCTCTTATCAATGCATCACAAAATCCGTGGATTTGCACTTTAGCCGTTGATGTTGTTTGGACAAATCTGGGAACTGAAATTGATTCTATTTTTAATAAATTACTTTTAAAATGATCCCATATTGTATTCAATCGCATGGGGACAGATCCATCCCAATCTAGTTTTTGAAGCCAAAGGTACTAAAGAAGCATTTTAGACTTGTTTACAATTGAGCTTAAAAGTCCGAGAGGATCAAAGAGCCGGGAAGAAACCTACAAAATGTTTCGTTTCGTTGCTCGTAAATTACTAAATGTATCTCCCAAATGAAAAGTAAAAGAATCGCTCATCGGAACCCAATGTATTCCTAATGCCTTAGACGTTTCTGAATCATTTATTAAAAGTTTTTCCATGTGATTACTATTTTTATCATCTGAATAATTTTAAACCACTTAGTTAATTTAAATCTAGCATATTCAAGGATTTCTGTAACCTGATCACTAATTTTTAGGAGATCAACCAAATGATCAGCGCCAGTTATTAAATCATCAACATAAAAGTCAGTCCGCATGACCTTGGCGCCGAGTGGTAAACTATTTTGGTATAAATCACTTAGGTATACAAGACACCTAATTGAGAGGAATGGAGCAGATGAAGTACCATAAGTTACTGTATTTAATCGAAATATTCTCAATGTATCTGAAGAACTTTGTCTCCAAAGTATAAGCTGATAATTTCTATCAGCCTCACTGACCAACATTTGACGGTACATTTTTTCTATGAAACCGAAAGCGAATTAATATTGAATATAGCTCCTCTTGTATAGTTGGTCCAACCATTAGTCATTTAAAGACGTATGCGAAGTAGTTTTACTTGACGCGTCGAAAACTACTCGAAGTTTAGTACTTGTGCTTTGTGGACGTAAAATACATTGATAAGGGATAAAATAGTGAGAATAGTTTGGAATATGATTGTCAGTGACAGACATATGGCCTAAGTCGATATATTCTTTCATGAATTCATGATACATACTTCGCATTGTTGGGTCCTTCGGAAGTCTACGCTCTAAGGATATAAATCGTCTCTTAGCAGTATCAAAGGAAGATCCTAAATTATTTGAATCTTTCTTGAATGGTAAAGAAATCAAAAATCGACCAGAGTCTAAGCGTTTAACTGACTAGCCATTTTCCGGCTAGATCTAGCGATTTTATTTTCATTTAGCCATAAAAATGGCTAGATTTAATATAGCCGGAAGATCTAGCCATTTTATTTTGTCATAGCCTTTTTTGATGTTAAACTTTTTTTTGCTAATTTTTTATAAATAAAACAATATTTTTTATGAAATGACAAAGAAAAATTCTTATTTATGCGCCTGTAGATGATTTGATGAGAATATTATTGGTTTTATGAAAACACGCTGCGAAATTGTTTCGAAAGCAAAAATGGATCAATGAATCAGATTTTGTTTATAAGTGCTCAGAATTTTTTTTTAATTTATCAAAAACGCATCAGTTTTATTGATATTACAATTTTTAATCTGCTATCCCCAATTAACACGAAGTCTGGTTATGTTAACTAATAGTTATACTGTAGGTTAAAATTTGTATAATATAAAAACTGTGAATTAACTCATAACCAGACTTCGTGATAATGGGGGTAAGAAATGTAATATTTGGTGCACTAGTTTATGAATTTGTATTCAGTTATTTTGGGTTTTAGCTATTTCTAGCCATTTCTATTTCTAAATCTAGCCATTTTCTGAGCTGAAGAGTTGGCAACCTTGTTAACTACATATCGTGGTAGCTCTTCTAGCTCCCAAAATTTTCTAACAACGGTATCCACATAATCTTCATTTTCAATAAGTTCATTTACATGACAAATATTTGGTTGGTTGCATTTTCCAGCTACAATCCAACCAAGAGTTTTTTGAAGCATAGGCATATTGTATGTAGATTTTATTTGTCCCACACAGAGTAGCTCGAAGAAAATTTCACCACCAACTAGAATATCCACTTTTTGTGGTTTGTAGAAGCATGGATCTGCTAATTCAATATTCTTCGGAATATTCCAGTCCTTTGTATTTATCTTACAATCAGGTAGATAGCTTGTAATCGAACCTAATATCCAGAATTTCGAATTTAATTGTGTGCTATTAACTCTTGACTTCATAGTCACTTCAACACTTAACTTAGCAACTGAATTAGTTTTTCCGATGCCATTCAAATTCAATTTATCACCCTCTCTTTTTAGTCTAAGTCTTTGAGCCAATTCTTCTGTTACTAAATTCGTCTGAGATCCAGAATCTAAAAATGGATCTAATAATGCCAAAATAAATTCACCTGAATTGCTTTTTACTTTGACCAATGCTGTTGCAAGAATAACATTATCGTCAGAAGATGAAAAATTTATTGAGGCCTGAGATGTTGTTGGACGATCAGAAGAATTTGAAATGTTTTGATTATTAGTTGTTGCATTAGAATCATTTCCAAAACGATGCAGAAGATTGTTGTGGGAACCATTACAAATTCCACATTTCCTAAAACTACATCTCGATACAGTGTGACCCTTTTTAAGACAATTAATGCACGCAGGAACGGATTTTATATAATCAAATCAATCATAAATATTGTGTTGAGCAGATTTACAAAATAAGCATTTATCAGTTGATTGTTTTGTTTTCACACAAGCTAGTGAGTGATGTTTTTGAATATTTTTTCGATGGATTTTAATTTTTACTTTTTGTGGATTTAAGCTTTGAATTTGAAGATTTGTCTGCAGCTATATGCTGATAGCGTTTATACAAAATGGCTTCACATTCACTCCATGGCAGGCACAAGAATAAATTGGCTCAAATATAAAAAATACCTCAGTACACATTGCTCGGAGAATATACCGCTAAGAATACCAGAAAACATCGATCACTCTCTTATCAATTTCGATAAAAATCTCAAACTGGCTGCTCAACATGCTACCCAAACCCTCCGACAAATCAGATATAATAGAATTAATTCTGCATATGCCACCTGTTGTACCCCATTTTGGAGCAGCCGTACGTTTTGAGATTCGAGAGATCGAAAAGGCTATTGTTGACTTAAATTCCAAGAAGTTGGAAAGCTATTTAACTGGTCGAACATTTAAGGTTAAAGAGGGAGACTTTTTAAGTACTTCACAACCCATTGAAGCTGGAGCCCCCCAAGGCAGTATCCTGGGACCCTTTTCCCCCTATTCATATCAATCACCAAAGAATAATTCAACAATCGGATGTATACATCGGAATACATCTCGACCGTCGCCTTACATGGAAAAGTCATATAGATTCAAATTAATTGGCTTATTGGCCGAAACTCTACGCTTAGTTTAGATTGTAAACTACTACGCTGGCCCGCAACATATTAGATAACCGTGGCCACACTCGATTAAGAAGGAGGGACACAGCTGACCTAATCTAGAAGGAAGAATGCCAATTTAACCAAAACAACCATGAATAAAAAATTTGTTCGTCCCAAATGCTTATGGGTTAATTTTAATTTGTCTGCTGTTTTTGTAAATACTAGACTTTGTTTTGTATTTTTCTAAAGTTTCATTAAATTCGGCCCAAAAATATATAACATTTCGCTATCATTCCATTAGAAATTCCAAATATGTATTGAAAAAATTTACCATTGACCTACAAGATTTAAGGGTTAACGTTTTCCGATTTTAGTAAAACTTTCAGATTATTTTGAAAAGTACCTGGACTATAAAATTCTGTATAGCTCTTACTTAAAAATCATAACAGTAAGGAAATTATGGCCAAACAATTAGTTTTTCTCGAAAATCGCATAATTTAAATCGCAGGTACGGAAAAACTATAGGAGGTATTGCCATACTTTTTTCATATTTTTATTCCCTATTATGTTCTCAATAAACACAAATGTGTGATTAAAAAATTCTGAAATTTGTTTAACAAAATTTTTAAAAATTTAATGGCAAAATTTTTATAAAAATTGCATTTTTTCCCCTCAAAACTTATCTCTAAATCTGACTATATTACAGATTGTAGGTTAAAATTTCACGAAATTTAGTTGCACTTTACCTCGGTATCTGACAGGCCTGAATCCGTGTTACTTTCCTTGTGATTGCTTCTACAATTCCGACAATGACAGCGGCAGCGAGGCATCAGGATAAGACGATGTTGTTACAGTTCTCCAAATATACTACATTAATTATTTACTTTCATTATTTACTTTGGTAGATCACTCATCACCTATTCCGATCCCTCCCATTTTTTGTTAAACCGTATGCAGTGATAAGAAATTGATTCATATAAAGTTTGAAGACTCACAATTATAGTTCTGCATATTCGAAAATACTTAGCATGGGAGGCGCCTTGGTCACTAAATTAATTTTCAGCCAGACTATGTAAAACTATAAGAGAGATATGTTTGAAGTATATCGTAATTATAGTTCTCAAAATATTTAGAAATAACTATTTACTTTGTATGAAAGGTGACTCACCCCCAGTTCCGATCCATGACAATTTTTTGTTGAACTTCATGCAGTGATAAGAAATTAATTCGTATGAAGTTTGTAGAATTTCACAATTATAGTACTCCAGATGTTCGAAAATAACTATTTACATTGTTTGATTGTGCCCACTAATACAATCCAGCTATGCTTGCTTTCAGAAGATTAAGCATAATTTTTCTTGACGTTAAAGAAAAAAACTTGATTTTTCTTGACAATTTAAAACTCAGTTAAATTAACAAAAGAACAATTATATATATATTTTTTTCCTTTGAACAAATTTGGTACGTTTTTGAATATTTTACAGTGTTTGAAGATATATAAAGGGTATTTCAAATAAAACAGTTAAAAATACAGCTACGTTAACCCTTTAATGCCCACAGCGATCTAGACTATATAAATCAATGAAATTTTGAACAGCAATTTACCTTAGCTTAATGAACCTATTTTAATAAAAAAAATTTTTCCATTTGTCCTAGATTGGGTTTTGGGGGCTGTTACATATACGTAACAGTGGGCAGTACATACAATTTTTGGGCCTAGCATTTTTCAAAATAAAACGTATATTTATTATAAACAAAACTTAACAAAAACTTCCATTTATTACATAAAAGATAACATAAAACATTTTTTTTTAATTTAATGTGTTTTACACAATAAAAATAATAAAAAATACAGAAAATAATAAAAAATAAATAAACAAATATAGTAATTCATAAAATTTTTTTAATGTTATTTAGTTTGTTGTTAGAAAATAGTGGTATTTTTCAAAGCATTTGATACACAAACCAACATTACATTTCTTGCACATGGAAGTTGGATGAGACAAGCAGTTCAAACCTGCACAACGACGTCTTTTTTTGTCCTTTGTTTCGACGACAAAGTGATTTACCCCATCATATCTGGTTGAATACTCTTGTTCATCTGTAGCTAAACGACGATAACTCTGAGGTGGTTTGTTACTGCCATAAGATTTGCAATACCGAGTTGCTATTGATCGGCGAAAACTCAACTGGGACATGCTTCCACCTGCCTTGCGATGTAGAATCCAAGCATTTTGTATTGAAACATCTACTAACCATGTAAATATTGAAAACCACCATTTCTTTCCTCGCGCCCCAATTCTATATGCATTTACATTTTGATCCATTCTATCAGTTCCACCCATATTTTTATTATATTCGTTTATAGCATGTGGTAAGGGAACCATAATTCTTTTCTTATGCGTTCGGGAAAATCTGGCTATTTTGGTGATAGGTACCTTCCCATGAATAGTGGACGCTACAGATACAACTACATTGTCAACCCATTTGGTAATTTTTATAGCAGGAGATACCATTTTTATACTTTCAATATGACCACGCTGTTGTTTTTTTAATACATCTTTTAAAGGTAAAGGACATGATTTGGGTATGCAATTTTCTCGGATTGTTCCAGTTCCATGGTAACCGCGTTGCTTTAGACCAACCAAAGCGTTAACTGTCGTGAATAAATTGTCAAAATGAATTGAAAATTCAAGTTGCTTAACATTTTCATCAAATTCATCCAGCATACAAAACAATGGAGTTATATTTTTCCCATACCTGGTGTAATATTCAGGCTTTAAACGGGGATTTGATCCTTGATACATTTCAAAATTTATTAAGTATCCCAGCGGAGTATTTAAACTCCACATTTTGTAACCGAAACGAAGGGGTTTTCCTCTTATGAATTGTTTGCAGCTGTGACGACCATAATATTCAATCATTGATTCATCATAAGATAGACATTGTTCAGGATGAAAGTGCTTCAAGAAACGTGTTTTTAAAGCATCTGTATATGGTCGTAGTTTCCAGATTTTATCGTCTCCTTGTTGTTTTGCATTATCAATAAAATGTATATTACGAAATATTGTATCAAAGCGATTTCTACGCATAGAATCCGAAACCAATTCATTTTTAAGATCGCTTTCATTTGTCCAATAATCTCTCTTTGAAGGAACTGAAGCATAACCTGTAACAATCAGGATTCCAAGAAAAACTCGCATTTCATTCATCGATATTTTTGGGTTCTCTTGTCCACTATATACTGCATAACTGTTACTTTCATTGCATAGCATTTGTACCAACTCATCGTCAAAAAACTTCTCAAATTGCACGTAGGGTGGTAAGTCAGTGCAATCAGAAAAGTCGGGTTCAGGGAATATACGTTGACACCATACATCCTCATCTTCCACCCACTGAATAGTTTCACTTTGTAATCTTTTGGCATACTTTGATTTTTTACATTTTGATGGTCTTGGTTTCTTTGTAGAACCTGAGGCAGAGTCAAAATGCTGCACACGAGGTACCTTAGATGGGGTCTTTATCTTATTTTCCACTGCTTTTCTTTTAGGCGATTCTGCAGATGATTTTACACTCAACGGTGTAGTTGCATTAGATCTAAGGCAATCAATATTTAAATTATCAGAAGAGTTATTTATAACATCTTGCAATGTCTGCTCTAGCAATACATTTTCCATGTCTTCCGCGTTTTCCTGATCATCATCGCCACATGATCCCGACTTCCGAATTGTAATTTCGCATGGTTGTATAAGTAGAGCTTTGGGCAAATTTTGCGGGAGTCCACCACCATCTTCATCTCCAGAGTCTTCATCAGACGGCAAATAGTTAGCTCTCGGCGGCTCTATGACCACTTGTTCAATAATATTTTCCTGGCTATCATCTGACAAAAGCTCCTCAAGATATTGTGTGGCTTCTTCCAATGTTAAATACCCGTATCTAAAAAAAAAAATACTCTAAAAGTAAAACTAATGCCAAATATGTTGATATTTGTTCATATTTGTAACGTAAAAAAAGTGGTCCAAAAATAACTGAGTGCTGCCCAGTGTTACAAATACGTAACACCTGCTTTCTTCACTTTCTACCGTACACTATATAACTCAAATATTTTTTTTTACACTTAAATAATATAATTTGATATGTTTTCTTTAAGTATGCATATAATAATTATGTATAAAATAATATATATATATAAAATTAACTATCTTACCTTCTTCGTGTCGTCATAATTCACTTTTTTCAAGCTTTCAAAAAACACACTTTACAAAACAACCTTACACAACCACAAGAAGAGTAGAACTAACGAAATAATCAGTTATTGCTGCAGAAGGAACATTAAAACACAAAATAAACATGAATACACATTTGTATATTATTTATTAAGTTGACAATTTAGTTAAATATTGATGAATGTCAGTGTTACGTATATGTTACAGTGGGCGGTATTGGGTTAATACATAAATAATTTTTTATTAACAAAAACAAGTAATTACATTTAATTCAGACTTCATTACTAAACTAGAGTAACTTCGGGTATTGTGGACTATGCGTCTAATGTGGACCAGTGTCTTTTTTTCAGAAACTATTGAGTATGATAAAACTGATTTGTCGTACATTTTACAATTTGTTTGAAACGAATTTTGAATTCAAATATAACGATTTTAACGGCTGATTTAAAAGTTGCATAATGCTTTCAAATAGCAGTGCCTCTATTATGTAACATATCTGTGGGCATTACTAACATTGAATAAAAGCTTTCAGTTGACCATTGATCGTAAGTATGG
This sequence comes from Calliphora vicina, assembly GCF_958450345.1. NCBI lineage: Eukaryota > Metazoa > Arthropoda > Insecta > Diptera > Calliphoridae > Calliphora > Calliphora vicina. The sequence continues at coordinate 72,195,183 of NC_088780.1, forward strand.
CAACGCTGTTTGCTGCGACCGTATATTCGAATTAGAATATTCAGTTAACGAACATTGTAGAAAGTACACCACAGATGGCGTATGTATTAGAAAGCTCTAGAATATACGAGCTTTGACAGTTAAAGAGCAATCTAGAGTGCATATGGCAGTGTTATAAATAGTGGCAGAGGTTGCAGTCGTTAGGAGTTTATCAGAGACGCTTTTCAAATAAACATCAACTGAGTGTGCTGTATTTTTCAAGTGAATTCGTGTATTTCTGCGAATTTATAAACGTGTATAAAAAAAAACATTGAGTGACTATTTAATTCTGTTGTTGTACACTTTAAATAAATAAAGAGTTGTTACAATTTTCAAACTACTAAACGGCTTTTATTTGCAATCAAAAGTATCCGGTTTACTTAAAGAAAATAAACCAACTTTTTGAAAAGGTTAAAACGTAACAATATGTTGGCTTTTTATTCTTGTATTGAAATTAATGCGCGTGCTCAACATTTTTTTCGGCTCAAGTAAGAAACAAAATTTGGTACAGTAACTTGGTAGAATTTAATGTTTGGTTGTTTTATATAGTTAAAGTGGACACGTAGTTTTGCATATATTTGGTAAGAATTTAGATTATTAGGTAAACATAATTTACCTAATAACAAAAAGTTCATGTAATGTGGATCACTTAAATTACATGATTATGTACTACTGGTCCATATTACCCGACAATAACTATGTACTTTGTAAGCAACACCTAAGCCAAGAACGCGACTTTTTAGTTTGTATTAATAAAAATATACTGAAATTAAATTTTTTAATCATTCATGATTAGCTGGTTCATGAATTTTATATATTAAATACTAGTCCACATTACCCTCATATAGTGGTCCATATTACTCTCCAATTTTTTTAATGCTGGTTTTTGGGTTCCTTACAATATTTTCAAATAAATTTTTTATCCTTTGACGGAAAAAATTTTCAACTGCAAAAACAATTAGAGAATACATTAGCTAATTTCTTGCTTCACAACTTTTTTAGTATCCATATATTTAGAATCCCAAAATTTAGAAAAAATAAAACGGTAGTCCACATTACCCGAAGTTACTCTAATATTAACAAAAACTTCAAGAAAAAACCAAAATTTAAAGTACATTGCATAACATTGAAATTAAAGCACAGGTCATTATACCCTTCACCATGAGTGGCAAGGGTATATATAAGTTTGTCATTCCGTTAGTAATTTCCACATTTTTCATTTGCGACCCCATAAAGTATATATATTCTGGATCGTTATAGATAGCGGAATCGATATAGCGATGTGTGGCTGAGATATAAGCAAAAAACAAAATAGACCATGTGTTTTGTTAGTGTTTCATGAAATCATGTACATATATAATAACATAAAAAGAAAACACAAGTAAGTTGTGTGTTTATATCAGTGATGTTCATCCCATACAACAATTGTTTAAAAAATTTAAACACATTTGTTACGCTCTTTTAAAGAGCGTAATAAATGTCTCATTTTTTCAGAAATTCAATAAGCATTGTTGTTGGTTGGTTTTTGGATGAAGCATAGCAAACACACGCGTTTCAATTACAATTGAACACAAAAAAACAAAGTTAAAAATAAATAAAAAATTTGAGAGTATTTCGGCCGTATAATGTATATTCTTTCATTTCCTTAAAATTTAAATTATATTCATTTAATAAATTGGTTTTATTTGACAAAACTTCTAAATTTAAACTTTCTTCATTTTGTTATTATTTTAAGTGTTTGACATTATGTTTGCTGGGTAGCTCTCTCACCAAATATCTTCATTTTAATTTTTGAACATCACTGGTTTATATGAAATATAAACACACAACTAGAGAGAGTTGTTTATAATGAGTTCTCATATGAGCAAATCTATCCAGTGCTACCAGGTTAGGGGATTTATCCCCAAATAGAAGATTTTTTTAGCCAATGGGGATATAATTTTCGGTTAGGGGATCTGGGGATTTTTTGGGGATAAACCAAATCTGTTTTGGAATTTTGGAGGATAAAAATCTATAAATTTGTATATTGAAAAATATTTTTTTATACAATTTATACTTTGACAATTCTAAAGTTGTGCTAAATTTTACCATGGCAATCCTAAAATTTTGTGTTATTATTCTTTGTGAATAGTTGATATGATAGAAGAAGATTATAAAAAAGCAAAATTAAAAGTCGTTAAAACATATAAGCAATTGTCTCCAAGTGTATGCTGTAATGAAATGGATTAACCAAATTTTAGTTCTATTGCTATAATGTTAAAACCTGCATTAAAGACAAATATTCCAAAATGGAACGATTGTTTAGGAGAAAAGTCTGGAAAAAATTTAAATGTATTTTGGTGTAATGTTTATTCCTACAAAGATTCTGCTGATTCAAACCCATTCAAGGAGCTTGTTGAACTAGTTTTAAATATTCTTTGTGTACTAACAAGTAATGCTTGCGTTGAACGCAGTTTTTCAATAATGAATCTTACTAAAACAAAAATACGAAATAAAATGCAATATGAACTATTAGAAGTTCTTCTTAGACTAAACACATACATTACAAATATGTAATTCAATTTGCTGTGAAAAGTTCGAACCATCTCCTGAAATGTTGAATCTTTTTAACTCAAATAAAATGTACAATAAAATTTCTGAAGCTAATAATTCGGAGGACTTTGATACCGAAATTTGAAATTTGACATAGTCAATATTGGCTAATAGTTTTTAAATAACGCATTTTTTAATATTATTAAATATTGTATTAATCTAATTAATTTTTACTTTTGACTAAATGGAATAACAATGAATTTAAATGATTTGAATTAAAGTAGTATGTATACTAGGGTGGGTAGATTTTTTTCATAAAAAATCGTATAGCAGAAACGCATTCTACGGAAAATTTTAAGAAATTTTCCCCAAGAAACCATAGATCTAAAATCAAATCCTATCTTGCGCATTTCGACTTTTAACCAATAAAAAAAAACTATTAAAAAAAATATATGATATTTCAGTATTATCATTGGATAAAAGTCGAAATGCGCAAGATAGGATTTCATTTTAGACCTATGGTTTCGTTACGAATTTTCCGTAGATTGCGTTTCTGCTATACGAATTTTTACTTTTTTATCGTCCATACAATTCGACCCGACCTAATGTATACATTTAAGTATATCGAGCCCTAAACGCAAAAATAACGTAAGCGACATTTTTTACAAAATTGACTTTTTAATGAAAATCGATAGAAAACTTTCGTGCGCATCAGCACCCGAAATAATAAAAATTAAGTGTTTATATATACAGAGATATCGCAATTTCAATTATATCGTAAGCGACACTCACCTTTTTGCTTTACCGCAAAAATAACGTAAGTGACATAAAAGCAAAAAGGGGCAGTAAATGAAAGTAAGAATAGCCGAAGAACTAGAGAGAAAATCAAGAGAAATTGAAATACAAAAAGATAGATGTACTAAATGCGATCAAGGAAAAAAATTAGACAGCAGTCAGATCTAAACAGAAGAATTTAAGTTTAAGAATTTTTTTGAAGGAACAGCAACAAAGGAGGGAAAATATTTTGTTTTTATGTGCTAGTTTCGATCTTCAAAAAGTTTTGAACATGCCTCATAGTAAAACAAGTAAGAAAGTATGGTTGGTCAAGCCCGACCATATAATACCCTACACTAAGAAAAAGAGCAAAATAATTTTTCTTTTAAAATTTCAATAATTTATATTTTTCAGTGATTTTCGAAATGGGCCTTATATGGGAGCTATGACCAATTATGGACCGATCACCATGAAATTAGGTCGTGTGATTTATGTTTACATGAAAGTTATTTATGTTGAATTTTATGTGTATACCAAAATTTTTAAGAGATTTATGCACGTTAAAGTGATTTTTGGAAACGGGTCTTATATGGGAGCTATAACTAATTATGGGCCGATCATAATAACGTTTGGTGACATGAATTCCGTATACATATATAAAACTTATTTGGAGCAAAATTTGTGGATATATCCATATAAATTAAACATTTATGACCGATAAAGTCCAATTTCGGTAGGACATTTGTATGGGGGCTAGGTGAAACAATGGAACAATTTCAGTCAGTTTAAATAGGCTATGTCCTTGGGCCGAAAAAATTATATGTACAAAATTGCGACCTGTACTCTGTGCACAAGCTTTACATGGATAGCCAGCCAAACTGACGGACGGACATCGTTTAGTTGACTCAGAAAGTGATTCTGAGTCCATCGGTATACTTTAAGGTGGGTGCTAGACTAATATTTTTGGGCATTACAAACATCTGCACAAACGCATAATACCCTCCCCATTATGATGGTGTAGGGTATAAATATTACACTGTTTTATTCAAGAAAATATAGTATTACAATTTAAGTGTTTATGAATTGTGTTTTTTATGGGGTGAAAAAGACGGCAAACGATATTGTAATGAAATTTGTACTGCAATGTACAAATATCTCCTTATTTTAGATGAACGGAAAACTGTGAACGATTTAAGTTTGTATTGCGATAGCTGTGCCTGGCAAAATCATAACGAAGCCATGTTAACCATGATAGCTTTTTTATTATATCATCCAAATTCATTAAATCTATTACAATTACTTACTTATTACCAGATCTTACCTCGAAACCGAACTGTATGGGCTCCTAGTGAGTGGCCTGCAGTTATTCGAAGTGCAAGAACAAACCCTTACGGTTATGAGTGTATATCGTTAAAGCACTCTGATTTCCTAAACTGAAAAATGTTTTCTGATCTGCTTCTTCCAAAGAAAATCAGATTACAATTAAATACAGCTATTTAGACAATAGCGAGGAAAAGGCTATAACATTGATTTAAATACTTCTACGGTCCGTGGACCTATACAACATAGAATTAAAAATTTCGTCTCATAAATTCTCAATGTTTTCATAACGAATCTATTGGCCTAAAACATTCCCAAAATATTAAAGACGCCTTAAACGAAACATATGAAGAAGATGTGCCTTAATTTCCTAAGCACCTACTATATTATGTTAAATCTTTACTATGATTTATAACAAATGTTTAATTTACTGCATACTTTAAGAAAATATTTATTTATTTAATATTAATTACATAATTAAATTATTGTAACTAATCTAAGAGTAAGGAGTACTAGCTACAATGACTTTCGACTCCGAAATTTAAAAATACTTAAATTTTATCCTGAAAATTAATTTGAACTCGGAATTTGTAAATCAAATTTATGTTAATATCACAAATATTTTTTAGGAGATCTGTTGGTAATTTAGATCCAAATATGGATGTTCTGAAGGAGTTATATGCTGGGCATTCGTTTAAAATATGGGTTACATTGAGTAGTGTGTTGCAGGTATTACATCGTGGCGCAGTATTTTTCTCTAGTAGATGCTTGTGGGAGAATTTGCAGTGCCGAATTCTTAGGCGGACTATTGTAGATGTTTCTCTCCTAGGGAAATGTTTTGGGTATATTGGTTTGTTTCCTGAAGGATTCATGTCTTTATAATTATGTTGGTAGCTTGACCATTTTTCAATTTTTAAATTTTTGAAATGCTTTGATATAGCGTTGATTATATCTCGAGATTCCCATGTGGGAAACATCAGCAAGGGTCGTCGAATAGCTTCAGTTGCTGCTGAATCAGCATACTCGTTACCAGTGATGCTAACATGGGATTAGTTTTATTTTATTACGATTCTGTATACAGATGTTTCTTATGTGGTTTATTAAAGGCGAATCATAGAGAGAATTTTTTACAGCTTGGATAGACGATAGACTATCTGTGCAGACAATATAGTTCGATTGAGTTTTTGAAGCATATTCAACAGCAAATAGTATCGGCAGTGAAGTTGGAGCAATAGTTATCGAGGTGGCCAGATTTGATTATATTGCCATTGCATTCCACAGTTGCAAATGTTACGAAATCGTTTGTTTTGGATCCGTCGGTGAAAAGAAGATTCCAGTTTTGTTTCAAAATAGTTGGTTATATTACACCGTGATACAATTTTACATTTTTTTTTGTTGGACTTGAACGACACTATACACATATGAAATCTGAGATGATATATAGTAGAACTGCGTTTTCAGTTTTTCATTTTGTGATCTTTTCTCCCTTTTAAAGGACTTCAAAGTTTTAAGGATATACAAATTTCAAAAAAATTATTTAAATAGTTCTGCTCATTAGTTTTTCTTTATATGGATATCAAATAAAAGGGGACAATTTCTAGAAGTAGATAATTTTTTTTAATTTTACTTTTCAGGACGAAAAGTTTATATCCTTTTATATCCTTGAGAATTTCCAATATATTTTTCTAAAAAAAATATATGTTGAAACCATGCATATACTTTAACACATGCTTAAATTTCGTTCTTATAGCTTTATAAGTTAAGCCTAAACAGAAAAAAACATATTATTAAGTTCATTAAAAAAATACTTTTATCGATACAGCAATTAAGATTACAAAAATATTAGATAGTACTTTTTGGACTTGAACAAGTCCACATACACATGAAACTGGAGATCGTATATAGTAAATCTGCGTTCTCAGTTTTTAATTTTCTGATCCTTTCTTCTTTTTAAAGGACTTCAAAGTTTCAAGGATGTACAAATTTATAAAAAATTAAATAAATATTTTTATAAATGTTTGTCAAATAAAAGAAGACGGTCACCAGAAATGGAAACAATATTTTTTTAATTTTTCAGGACAACAAATTTCAAGGAAAATCCTTTAAACATTTTTTCTTCCATGTCCTACTAATTTTAAAAAAGGGTTGAGTCTATGAAAAGTTAATTCGTTTTTATTTATCAGGATATATTGTATATAAAAAGTTAAATATCTTATGTAACATCAAGCATCTAGTAGTTTTGAATTGACACGTCAAAATTCTTATAAATAATTTTTAATAAGTGGTAATTTTTAAAAAGTAATATGGAATGTCCTAATAAAAACAAACTTTGTGTTGTTTGTGGTTTATTTGTACCTTTTAATAAAGGAAAAAATGTAACAAAGGCTTTTGTGGATAAGTATGAACAATATTTTTTAATGAACATGGTTCCGAAGCCATGGTATATACCAGAAGTTGTGTGTAATTATTGTTACAAGGGGTTACTACGATCTAAGCAGTTCCCAATAAAATATGTGTACCCAGTAATTTGGTTGAAGCGGAGTGAGCATTCACGCGATTTGTGTTACTTTTTCCGAAATCAGCCGAATACCATCAGGCTAAAGAATCAAGATAGGGAGAAAATCGTTTACCATAAATGTGATTCAGTGCAGCAACAAATCCAAAGGCTCCATCGGAAGAGGTTCCATGTGATGATTTAGAATTACTGAGTATCGGCTCTAGATCAGAACTTTATTCGGAATTTTTACCAATACGAAATATGCTAGCCGATCCATCGCCGCATTTTATAACCCAAGCGGATTTTGATGATCTCGTGCGTGACACAAATATTTCGCAAAAAGAAGTGCTGAAGTATTAGGTTCCCGATTACAACAGTGGAAATTGGTTTCTGAAGATTTTAGGGTAACATCAGTTCAAACGAGCAATCATTTGACGCATGTTTCAAAGTGGATGACCAAACTGGCATCCATCTATCCATAATATATTTTTATATTTCTTCTTTCTTTTATATCTTTATTTAGTATTTAATATAGCTTAAATATTTTTTTTATTATATAAATTTAATTTTTTTATAATAATTGTTCCTGCTGGTACTAATTGGGAATTTGTTAGAATTATACTAAAATATGAAAGAATAAAATTTAAGTAACTCTTTTGTTTCATTTCCAATGATTGTCTTTTTTTATTTGATACACATATTGACAAACATTTATAAAAATATTTATTTAATTTTTTATAAATTTGTACATCCTTGAAACTTTGAAGTCCTTTAAAAAGAAGAAAGGATCAGAAAATTAAAAACTGAGAACGCAGATTTACTATATACGATCTCCAATTTCATGTGTATGTGGACTTGTTCAAGTCCAAAAAGTACTATCTAATATTTTTGTAATCTTAATTGCTGTATCGATAAAAGTATTTTTTTTTAATGAACTTAATAATATGTTTTTTTCTGTTTAGGCTTAACTTATAAACCTATAAGAACGAAATTTAAGCATGTGTTAAAGTATATGCATTAGGGTGGCCCCGTTTGTATGGAGAAAAAATAAGGTATCGATGTTCCCGCCTAAAATGAAAATTTGATTCATTCTAAGACTACGTTTTGAAATTTTTTCGTCCTGGGGTCAATATTTGGCGAGCTGGATCAAAGGATAAAAAGGTCCTTTTTTGAGGTTTTTTACATTTTTTCCATATTTCTTCCAAAGGAAGTATATGTAAATTTGGTATCATATGAAAGGTCTTTGAGAGACACATTCAATTTGTTAAAAAAAATTTTTAATTAAAAAATTATAAAAATTTTCGACAAAATTTTAGTTTTTTTTAATTTTTTCATAGAATTTATTCAAATACATAGATGAAATTTCTTGGTTTTTCTCGTTTTTTAAATTCAATCCAGTTCAATGTTTATTCAAATTTGTTTAAACCTAATTTCATCCCTATCTGACAATCTCTGTACTCAATTCATAGTATATGTAATGGGCATCAAAATAACTCAAATTTTATAAGCTTTCCATCGATGTATAAATTCGTATACTTTTCTTTTGTTACACTACGAATATTTAAATTTAAGCTAAAACATTATTCCATAATAATAATAATAATTTGCTTTTGAATGTTGTTGTTTTTTGTCGTTTATTTTTAAAGTAATTTGTATTTAGAATTTGTATAAAATCATTGACAACTAGTAAAATTTTAAGAGAAATTTTTTTTTTTTTTTTTTAATTTTTACAAAAAATCTTATATATGGTCACCTTAAAATCAAAAGGGCATAACAACCAAAAAAATAAAATTTTACAATTTGATTGGAAATAATACATTGCAACATAACACATTTTAGAACACTGTTGTCAACAATACCAATTTTATTTATTTTAATTTTATTAAAGAAAAATTCAAAGGGCATATCAGACATGATTGTGTAGGTTGGGAGATAATAAATGTAATAACAAATCATTTTTATAACAAAAATAGTTTTCATACTACATATTTATTTTTTTTTTGCGTTTACTTAAATTGCAATCTATCTTAATACAGATAATAAGCAACTTTGATAAAAAAACGTTGATAGATGTACTCTTTTAAGTACAACTATAAGTATTATAAATTTACATATTTGTGACATTTAACATATTTATTATATACTTATTATTTATTATATACTTCGTCAATTCACAATTCCAACACTCAATTTTAATTGTCAATCGTACACGGATTTAATAGATTGGAAAGAGGTAGCCTTCTCAGAGCCCCCTTGCATTCAATTTTACTCAACAGAACAATTAATGAAATACAACGACTCAAGCAACATTATAGATATTCCAGGTAAAACATTATAAATTCTCATAAAAATCGCGATAATAAAATTAAACTTTTTATTAGAAAATTATTTTATCTTTGGTTAAGCTATTATGTATAAAATCGTGATATTTTAATAATATATTACTAATTTCAGATTTTCTATGTTATTCACAAAATACAGAACGATTTGTACATTTTGTCAATCAATCCATGCTATCAGTAATCGAAAAAAATCGACCTTCTTATATTGCTAATAGAATAAACTCATGTAAACGAATTTGTAAATAAATATATATGAAAAAATTATGTTAATATTAAAATATTTTCTATGAATTTATATTTTTAAGTTTTAACTGTTAATTAATATTTCTCATTTACCCCCAGTAACACGAAGTCTGGTTATGTATTAACAAATAGTTAAACTGACAGTTTTCATACAAAAATATTTTTAACCGACAGTATAACTATTAGTTAGGCCATAACCAGGCTTCGTGTTAATGGAGGTTAGCAAACAATATATTAAACAATGTAAAAATATATGTATTAAGCAGTTTTTCACATGTTACTTAAAATTAACAACAACATTCCAAAGGAATAACATTAAAATAATCATTATAGCGCGATGTATAGTAAATGTTTTAGCTTAAATTTAAATATTCGTTGTGTAACAAAAAAAAAGTATACGAAATTATACATCGATGGAAAGCTTATAAAATTTGAGTTATTTTGATGCCCATTACATATACTATGAATTGAATATACAGAGATTGTCAGATAGGATGAAATTGGGTTTAAACAAATTTGAATAAACATTGAACTGGACTGAATTTTAAAAAACGAGAAAAACCATTTCGGTGAAATTACATGATGTTTATGATCAAGAAATTTCATCTATGTATTTGAATAAATTCTATGAAAAAATTAAAAAAACTAAAATTTTGTCGAAAATTTTTTAATTAAAATTTTTTTTTAAATTTCTTTTAACCAATTGAATGCGTCTCTCAAAGACCTTTCATATGATACCAAATTTACATATACTTCCTTTGGAAGAAATATGGAAAAAATGTAAAAAACCTCAAAAAAGGACCTTTTTATCCTTCGATCCAGCTCGCCAAATATTGACCCCAGGACGAAAAAAAATTCAAAACGTAGTCTTAGAATGAATCAAATTTTCATTTTAGGTGGGAACATCCGCAACTTAAATTTTGGGGCCACCCTAATAAGCATGGTTTCAACATATATTTTTTTTAGAAAAATATATTGGAAATTCTCAGGGATATAAAAGGATACATTTTTCAAAGGACATTTTTTACAACTTTTCGTCTTGAAAATTAAAATAAAAAAAATTATCTACTTCTAGAAATTGTCCCCTTTCATTTGATATCCATATAAAGAAAAACTAATGAGCAGAATTATTTAAATAATTTTTTTGAAATTTGTATATCCTTAAAACTTTGAAGTCCTTTAAAAGGGAGAAAAGATCACAAAATGAAAAACTCAAAACGCAGTTCTACTATATATGACATAAGGTTTCATATGTATATGGTCCCGTTCAAGTCCAATAATTGCTGTCGCACGGTGTTATAGAATTGTTGTTGATAAAGAATAGGAGGAGTTGTAGTTTTGGGTAGATCAACCATAGATATAATTAACGAGGATTCTTCCAAAAGCCATGGTGGTTCTGTAGTATTTTTGATAAGTTTAGGATTGATGTTCAAATTAAGATTAACAGATTAATGCTTTTTAATATAGTAGATTCACGCTTAGGTTTTCTTTTGTATTTAATGGTTTTCGTTACTTCCTGGAATAGTATTTTATTACGACAACTAAATAGTTTTGGTATTAATTTGTACGTTAAGTATAAAATTCGTTCTTCGATAGAAGGCATTCCTGCTTCTGTCAATATATTCACAATGGTGCTAGTGGGGAAGGCCCCGATACTACGACGGATTGCTGCGTGATATTATGCTTGTATTAATTTGATGGCGCACACCAACCATATATTCGTAGTGCGTAATCAATTTTGGAAAGCATAATCGCACGCGTTATATTTACCATAGTGGAAATATGGATCTTAAAATTTATTGATGTTAGGTATTTTATTATGTTTAATCTCGAATTTAAATTTTTTCTTAGATGATGACAGTGTTGTTTAAATGTGAAGTTTTTGTCGAATGTCACTCGTAGAATGCGTAAATAATCTGTTTCTTTGATTTTTATACTATTGTATTCGATATCAAATGTGTTGCAATTTAGTTTGTTGCAGATATAGACTACATTTGTTTACAGAAAGTTTTGCACCATATGTAGTGCACCAATTATCAATATCTTTTAAAGTATTAGAGAAAATTTCTTTTACCTTTAATGGCATCGTCAGCATATATGGAATGTTCGATATGTTTTTGAGTAGAGATTATTTTGCTAAATTGATTGAAGGCTATTATGAATAGAGCAACTGATAATGGAGATCCTTGGGGGATACCGTTATGAAGTGGAAACGTGTTGGATAGAAAGCCGTTAATTCGTACTTTTAATTTTCTATTACTTAGGAAGCTTTTGATGTAAGAAAACATTTTTATACCGATTTTCCATTCTGTTAATTGCTGTAAAATTACATGTATTCCGATACGATCGAAGGATCTTTCGAAGTCAGTTGAAAGTATGCTTACATGGTTTTTACATGATAAAGCTTTTGAAATAAAGTGTTGGAGGTTCAGCAGAACATCATCAGTACCTTGTTTTTTCATGAATGCTACTTGATTCGGTGTGATAAAGTTTTAACATACCACATTAGGCGCTTGGCGATTATTTTATCTATTATTTTACTAATGCAGGGCAAAAGGAATATTGGTCTATAACCAGAAACAGAAAATTGGTCTTTATTTGGTTTGGAAATTGGAATGATAACTGCCGTTTTCCAAGATTGAGTACTGGATGTAAAAATATCGCTGTAAATAGAAAGTAAAAACGATTCTGTTGACAACGTATGATTTTGCAGCATAGGGTATGATATACGAACCTCACCTGGTGTTTTGCAGAGTCTAAAGCACTATCTGGTTCGACCATGTTGATTTGAATATCAATTTTTTTTTGCATACGAGTTGCAGTGTATCGGAATGTACGTGTGATTTGTTAAATTGGATTTCTGCTGTTAGAAATTTGTAGAGAAATTCGAATCTTCTGATTGTTGTGAACAATGTTTTGCAAAACAATTGGCTATATCAGCTGATGATGAGAGGATTGTTGATCCGGACTTCAGTTGTTGTATTATTTTAGAGGATTTACAACTAGCAATTCGTTTAATATCATTCCATATGCGTTGTGATGTTGAAGTAGGATTGATGTTGGGTGTGGATTTCTGAATACAATTTGCCTTGCTTTCTTTTACGGCTTTTCTGAAAATGGCGTTACATATCGAATAAGGTTTGAGTCGCTTCTTGTTTTTTGTAGTTGTGCCACAAATTTTGTTTTTGGTTTCGTAAAGATTCTAAATGGGAATTTGTAACGGACCGACCACTAAGGCTCCAATTATCTAAAGACTTTGCTACCTGTTGTTCCGGCCGTGCTCAGGGAAATTGGGATGGTTCTTGTCTTTCAATAGCTGTGTCTGTTTCTGCCAAAAGATTCAATTTACGTAGTAAGTCATAGTCCTTTCCATGCGACATCATTGTCTGCCCGAAAACAATTTTATATGGACAACTGCCAATGCTTTGGTGTATACTATTGCGTAAGGAACAATTAATGCTTGGAATGTATTTATCCCAATCTCGTTGGTCTTCTCTTACATAAGTTCTTAACGCCTCATTTATCGAACGATTTACACGCTCACTAGCATTCGCCTGCGGGCTATAAACTGCAGTCAATACATGATCCACGCCATTATTTTTCAAAAAATTTTCAAAGTCTTTACTTTTAAACTGAGAACCATTATCTGAAACAATGGTTTCAGGTACGCCATAGCATGAAAAAATTTCTGTCTGAAGATAATCAATGATATGCCTTGAAATTAATTTTTTTAATGGTTTTAAAAATGTAAATTTTGAAAAATGGTCTAATATTATGAGAATTCCTATATGTCCAGATTTTGTTCTCGGCAAAGGTCCAATCAAATCAATATATAGGCGTTGAAATGGTCTGTCTGTTTGTACCATTTGGCCTAATGGTGGTCTTAAAATATTAGTGGGTGCTTTAGATGTTTTGCACAATTCACAATTTTGTATATAGTCCTTGACATCTGTTACAAGTCTAGGCCAGTAAAAATATCTTCGGATCCGTTCTAAGGTCTTGGCTATACCACCATGCGAAGAATTTGAAATGTCATGAGCTGAATATATAACGTCATGTCTCAATTCTGTCGGCACAAAAAGTTTCCAAGAATTAGATTCATCTAATTCACCAGAACTAAACTCAATCCGTTTATAAATATATTTGTCAATAATTTTGAAGTCTGGAAATTCAGATTTAGAAAAGTCTTCTCTTAATTTAGAATATTCGCTGCTGTCAAATGCTTCAGAATTTAGATCTATCGTCGGAAGTGTTTCCAGTTCAATGGATTCTACAAAATCTTCACCTTCGTGTGCTCGTGAAAGAGTATCGGGTACTATATTTTCTTTACCACTCCTATGTTCAATCGAAAAGTCAAACCCTTGCAGTTTTAAAGACCATCTAGCCAAACGACCAGATAAATCCCTTTTTTTTAATAAACAATTAATAATAATTGTTCCTGCTGGTACTAATTGGGAATTTGTTAGAATTATACTAAAATATGAAAGAATAAAATTTAAGTAACTCTTTTGTTTCATTTCCAATGATTGTCTTTTTTTATTTGATACACATATTGACAAACATTTATAAAAATATTTATTTAATTTTTTATAAATTTGTACATCCTTGAAACTTTGAAGTCCTTTAAAAAGAAGAAAGGATCAGAAAATTAAAAACTGAGAACGCAGATTTACTATATACGATCTCCAATTTCATGTGTATGTGGACTTGTTCAAGTCCAAAAAGTACTATCTAATATTTTTGTAATCTTAATTGCTGTATCGATAAAAGTATTTTTTTTTAATGAACTTAATAATATGTTTTTTTCTGTTTAGGCTTAACTTATAAACCTATAAGAACGAAATTTAAGCATGTGTTAAAGTATATGCATTAGGGTGGCCCCGTTTGTATGGAGAAAAAATAAGGTATCGATGTTCCCGCCTAAAATGAAAATTTGATTCATTCTAAGACTACGTTTTGAAATTTTTTCGTCCTGGGGTCAATATTTGGCGAGCTGGATCAAAGGATAAAAAGGTCCTTTTTTGAGGTTTTTTACATTTTTTTCCATATTTCTTCCAAAGGAAGTATATGTAAATTTGGTATCATATGAAAGGTCTTTGAGAGACACATTCAATTTGTTAAAAGAAATTTAAAAAAAAAATTTTTAATTAAAAAATTATAAAAATTTTCGACAAAATTTTAGTTTTTTTTAATTTTTTCATAGAATTTATTCAAATACATAGATGAAATTTCTTGATCATAAACATCATGTAATTTCACCGAAATGGTTTTTCTCGTTTTTTAAAATTCAATCCAGTTCAATGTTTATTCAAATTTGTTTAAACCTAATTTCATCCCTATCTGACAATCTCTGTACTCAATTCATAGTATATGTAATGGGCATCAAAATAACTCAAATTTTATAAGCTTTCCATCGATGTATAAATTCGTATACTTTTCTTTTGTTACACTACGAATATTTAAATTTAAGCTAAAACATTATTCCATAATAATAATAATAATTTGCTTTTGAATGTTGTTGTTTTTTTTCGTTTATTTTTAAAGTAATGAAGAATTTGTATAAAATCATTGACAACTAGTAAAATTTTAAGAGAAATTTTTTTTTTTTTTTTTTTTAATTTTTACAAAAAATCTTATATATGGTCACCTTAAAATCAAAAGGGCATAACAACCAAAAAAATAAAATTTTACAATTTGATTGGAAATAATACATTGCAACATAACACATTTTAGAACACTGTTGTCAACAATACCAATTTTATTTATTTTAATTTTATTAAAGAAAAATTCAAAGGGCATATCAGACATGATTGTGTAGGTTGGGAGATAATAAATGTAATAACAAATCATTTTTATAACAAAAATAGTTTTAAATTGCAATCTATCTTAATACAGATAATAAGCAACTTTGATAAAAAAAATTTAATAAAACGTTGATAGATGTACTCTTTTAAGTACAACTATAAGTATTATAAATTTACATATTTGTGACATTTAACATATTTATTATATACTTATTATTTATTATATACTTCGTCAATTCACAATTCCAACACTCAATTTTAATTGTCAATCGTACACGGATTTAATAGATTGGAAAGAGGTAGCCTTCTCAGAGCCCCCTTGCATTCAATTTTACTCAACAGAACAATTAATGAAATACAACGACTCAAGCAACATTATAGATATTCCAGGTAAAACATTATAAATTCTCATAAAAATCGCGATAATAAAATTAAACTTTTTACTAGAAAATTATTTTATCTTTGGTTAAGCTATTATGTATAAAATCGTGATATTTTAATAATATATTACTAATTTCAGATTTTCTATGTTATTCACAAAATACAGAACGATTTGTACATTTTGTCAATCAATCCATGCTATCAGTAATCGAAAAAAATCGACCTTCTTATATTGCTAATAGAATAAACTCATGTAAACGAATTTGTAAATAAATATATATGAAAAAATTATGTTAATATTAAAATATTTTCTATGAATTTATATTTTTAAGTTTTAACTGTTAATTAATATTTCTCATTTACCCCCAGTAAAACGAAGTCTGGTTATGTATTAACAAATAGTTAAACTGACAGTTTTCATACAAAAATATTTTTAACCGACAGTATAACTATTAGTTAGGCCATAACCAGGCTTCGTGTTAATGGGGGTTAGCAAACAATATATTAAACAATGTAAAAATATACATATGTATTAAGCAGTTTTTCACATGTTACTTAAAATTAACAACAACATTCCAAAGGAATAACATTAAAATAATCATTATAGCGCGATGTATAGTAAATGTTTTAGCTTAAATTTAAATATTCGTTGTGTAACAAAAAAAAAGTATACGAAATTATACATCGATGGAAAGCTTATAAAATTTGAGTTATTTTGATGCCCATTACATATACTATGAATTGAATATACAGAGATTGTCAGATAGGATGAAATTGGGTTTAAACAAATTTGAATAAACATTGAACTGGACTGAATTTTAAAAAACGAGAAAAACCATTTCGGTGAAATTACATGATGTTTATGATCAAGAAATTTCATCTATGTATTTGAATAAATTCTATGAAAAAATTAAAAAAACTAAAATTTTGTCGAAAATTTTTTAATTAAAATTTTTTTTTAAATTTCTTTTAACCAATTGAATGCGTCTCTCAAAGACCTTTCATATGATACCAAATTTACATATACTTCCTTTGGAAGAAATATGGAAAAAATGTAAAAAACCTCAAAAAAGGACCTTTTTATCCTTCGATCCAGCTCGCCAAATATTGACCCCAGGACGAAAAAAAATTCAAAACGTAGTCTTAGAATGAATCAAATTTTCATTTTAGGTGGGAACATCCGCAACTTAAATTTTGGGGCCACCCTAATAAGCATGGTTTCAACATATATTTTTTTTAGAAAAATATATTGGAAATTCTCAGGGATATAAAAGGATACATTTTTCAAAGGACATTTTTTACAACTTTTCGTCTTGAAAATTAAAATAAAAAAAATTATCTACTTCTAGAAATTGTCCCCTTTCATTTGATATCCATATAAAGAAAAACTAATGAGCAGAATTATTTAAATAATTTTTTTGAAATTTGTATATCCTTAAAACTTTGAAGTCCTTTAAAAGGGAGAAAAGATCACAAAATGAAAAACTCAAAACGCAGTTCTACTATATATGACATAAGGTTTCATATGTATATGGTCCCGTTCAAGTCCAATAATTGCTGTCGCACGGTGTTATAGAATTGTTGTTGATAAAGAATAGGAGGAGTTGTAGTTTTGGGTAGATCAACCATAGATATAATTAACGAGGATTCTTCCAAAAGCCATGGTGGTTCTGTAGTATTTTTGATAAGTTTAGGATTGATGTTCAAATTAAGATTACGTAACAGATTAATGCTTTTTAATATAGTAGATTCACGCTTAGGTTTTCTTTTGTATTTAATGGTTTTCGTTACTTCCTGGAATAGTATTTTATTACGACAACTAAATAGTTTTGGTATTAATTTGTACGTTAAGTATAAAATTCGTTCTTCGATAGAAGGCATTCCTGCTTCTGTCAATATATTCACAATGGTGCTAGTGGGGAAGGCCCCGATACTACGACGGATTGCCGCGTGATATTATGCTTGTATTAATTTGATGGCGCACACCAACCATATATTCGTAGTGCGTAATCAATTTTGGAAAGCATAATCGCACGCGTTATATTTACCATAGTGGAAATATGGATCTTAAAATTTATTGATGTTAGGTATTTTATTATGTTTAATCTCGAATTTAAATTTTTTCTTAGATGATGACAGTGTTGTTTAAATGTGAAGTTTTTGTCGAATGTCACTCGTAGAATGCGTAAATAATCTGTTTCTTTGATTTTTATACTATTGTATTCGATATCAAATGTGTTGCAATTTAGTTTGTTGCAGATATAGACTACATTTGTTTACAGAAAGTTTTGCACCATATGTAGTGCACCAATTATCAATATCTTTTAAAGTATTAGAGAAAATTTCTTTTACCTTTAATGGCATCGTCAGCATATATGGAATGTTCGATATGTTTTTGAGTAGAGATTATTTTGCTAAATTGATTGAAGGCTATTATGAATAGAGCAACTGATAATGGAGATCCTTGGGGGATACCGTTATGAAGTGGAAACGTGTTGGATAGAAAGCCGTTAATTCGTACTTTTAATTTTCTATTACTTAGGAAGCTTTTGATGTAAGAAAACATTTTTATACCGATTTTCCATTCTGTTAATTGCTGTAAAATTACATGTATTCCGATACGATCGAAGGATCTTTCGAAGTCAGTTGAAAGTATGCTTACATGGTTTTTACATGATAAAGCTTTTGAAATAAAGTGTTGGAGGTTCAGCAGAACATCATCAGTACCTTGTTTTTTCATGAATGCTACTTGATTCGGTGTGATAAAGTTTTAACATACCACATTAGGCGCTTGGCGATTATTTTATCTATTATTTTACTAATGCAGGGCAAAAGGAATATTGGTCTATAACCAGAAACAGAAAATTGGTCTTTATTTGGTTTGGAAATTGGAATGATAACTGCCGTTTTCCAAGATTGAGTACTGGATGTAAAAATATCGCTGTAAATAGAAAGTAAAAACGATTCTGTTGACAACGTATGATTTTGCAGCATAGGGTATGATATACGAACCTCACCTGGTGTTTTGCAGAGTCTAAAGCACTATCTGGTTCGACCATGTTGATTGGAATATCAATTTTTTTTTGCATACGAGTTGCAGTGTATCGGAATGTACGTGTGATTTGTTAAATTGGATTTCTGCTGTTAGAAATTTGTAGAGAAATTCGAATCTTCTGATTGTTGTGAACAATGTTTTCCAAAACAATTGGCTATATCAGCTGATGATGAGAGGATTGTTGATCCGGACTTCAGTTGTTGTATTATTTTAGAGGATTTACAACTAGCAATTCGTTTAATATCATTCCATATGCGTTGTGATGTTGAAGTAGGATTGATGTTGGGTGTGGATTTCTGAATACAATTTGCCTTGCTTTCTTTTACGGCTTTTCTGAAAATGGCGTTACATATCGAATAAGGTTTGAGTCGCTTCTTGTTTTTTGTAGTTGTGCCACAAATTTTGTTTTTGGTTTCGTAAAGATTCTAAATGGGAATTTGTAACGGACCGACCACTAAGGCTCCAATTATCTAAAGACTTTGCTACCTGTTGTTCCGGCCGTGCTCAGGGAAATTGGGATGGTTCTTGTCTTTCAATAGCTGTGTCTGTTTCTGCCAAAAGATTCAATTTACGTAGTAAGTCATAGTCCTTTCCATGCGACATCATTGTCTGCCCGAAAACAATTTTATATGGACAACTGCCAATGCTTTGGTGTATACTATTGCGTAAGGAACAATTAATGCTTGGAATGTATTTATCCCAATCTCGTTGGTCTTCTCTTACATAAGTTCTTAACGCCTCATTTATCGAACGATTTACACGCTCACTAGCATTCGCCTGCGGGCTATAAACTGCAGTCAATACATGATCCACGCCATTATTTTTCAAAAAATTTTCAAAGTCTTTACTTTTAAACTGAGAACCATTATCTGAAACAATGGTTTCAGGTACGCCATAGCATGAAAAAATTTCTGTCTGAAGATAATCAATTTTATGCCTTGAAATTAATTTTTTTAATGGTTTTAAAAATGTAAATTTTGAAAAATGGTCTAATATTATGAGAATTCCTATATGTCCAGATTTTGTTCTCGGCAAAGGTCCAATCAAATCAATATATAGGCGTTGAAATGGTCTGTCTGTTTGTACCATTTGGCCTAATGGTGGTCTTAAAATATTAGTGGGTGCTTTAGATGTTTTGCACAATTCACAATTTTGTATATAGTCCTTGACATCTGTTACAAGTCTAGGCCAGTAAAAATATCTTCGGATCCGTTCTAAGGTCTTGGCTATACCACCATGCGAAGAATTTGAAATGTCATGAGCTGAATATATAACATCATGTCTCAATTCTGTCGGCACAAAAAGTTTCCAAGAATTAGATTCATCTAATTCACCAGAACTAAACTCAATCCGTTTATAAATATATTTGTCAACAATTTTGAAGTCTGGAAATTCAGATTTAGAAAAGTCTTCTCTTAATTTAGAATATTCGCTGCTGTCAAATGCTTCAGAATTTAGATCTATCGTCGGAAGTGTTTCCAGTTCAATGGATTCTACAAAATCTTCACCTTCGTGTGCTCGTGAAAGAGTATCGGGTACTATATTTTCTTTACCACTCCTATGTTCAATCGAAAAGTCAAACCCTTGCAGTTTTAAAGACCATCTAGCCAAACGACCAGATAAATCCCTTTGTCCCATTAACCATTTTAAACTGGCATGGTCGGTTAATACTTTAAATTCTTGACCTTCAATGTAGGGTCTAAACTTGTTTATAGCCATTACAACTGCTAAACATTCCAACTCAGTAATAGTGTAATTTCGCTGGGCTTTATTTAACTTCTGAGACATAAACGCAATAGGCCTTTCTACGCCGTCGCTGTCTTTTTGCTCCAATACAGCTCCAATGCCATACGTGCTAGCATCTCATTGTAATATAAATGGCTTTCTATAATCTGTATGTACTAATAAAGGCGCAGTTGTCAGTTTTGTCTTTAATTTTTCAAAAGCCGCTTGAGCATCATCTGTCCATTTGAAAATTTTCTTTTTAGTTAAAAGTTCAGTCAGTGGGAAAGTCAAAGATGAATAGTCCTGAATGAAACGTCGGTACCAACCTGTCATTCCCAAAAATCGTCTCAAATGACGAATAGATTTCGGTACCGGAAATTCCTGTATAGCCTTAACCTTGTCTTCATCAACCTGTAATGTGCCATTTCCAACCACATAACCGAGATACTTAACCTTATTCAAACCAAAACTGCTTTTCGTAACATTTATAGTTAAGCCAGCTTTTCTTAACTGTACTGATACTTCCATTAGGTGTGTGAGGTGTTCGTCAAAGTTTTTCGAAACTACCAAAAGGTCGTCCAAATACACAAAAACGTGTGACTTTAATTGATACGGAATAACCATGTCCATAAGTCTGCACAATGTTTGAGGTGCATTACACAGTCCAAACGGCATCCTTGTAAATTGATACAAAAGCCGATTAGGAACTGTGAAAGCTGTCTTAGGTCTTGAACTTTCCTCCAGTTTAATTTGCCAAAAGGCATCTTTTAAATCAATTTTGGATATGCAATGAACTGAAGGAAGTCTAGATATTAGTCCGTCAATGTTCGGTATAGGGTAGGCGTCCTTAACTGTCACTGAATTTAATTTCCTACTGTCCACACACATTCTAATTTTTCCAGGCTTAACAACCACCACAGTCGGTGAAGACCAAGGTGAACTTGGTGCTTCTTCGATAACACCAAGAGACAACATCCTATTTAACTCACCACAAAGTTGTTTTTCAACAGCCGGAGAAATTGGATAGTATCTCTGTTTTATAGGTTTCGCATCTCCCGTGTCAATATAGTGTTCAAGTAAAGTCGTACAACCTAATCCCTCTACTTCAGAATTTGGAAAAGTAGAAATAACTTTGTCTAGTCGAAGTTTCTGTTCGGGTGTCAAAATTATTTTATCAGAATCTGTTGCTGTACAGTTAATTTCCATAATAACTGGAACTGAAATTTTCAAACCAAAAGTTTTCCAAAAATCAAAACCACAGATTATATTCTGTTGTATTGACGGTATAACTAAAAATTCAAATAATTTATTTTGTCCTTGAAAAGTAACGTTCATTGTCACAGTACCCAAAACATTCTGTCTTTGTCCGTCCGCAGTTCGTACATTACCAACACACTTTCTAAAACCATTGCTAGTTTTTGTCTCAGAAGCTAATTCACCACCAATTACGCTTTTATTAGCGCCACTATCTAATAACGCAAAATGTCTAACATTATCTATTTTCAAATTAATATATGGCCGACTATCACTATCTTGTGAAATTATGGGTGAAATAACGCAAGTTCTAAATGCTTTTAGTTTTTGGTAAAAATTTCGTATACGTTGTGAAGAACGTTTCGATTTAATTTTATAATTAAATATTCTTTTACGAGCTTTCTCGTATTCTGCTAATCGAATATGGTATGGTCTTAATAGAGGATGTTGAAATTCATTCTTAGTTTTGATGTTATTATTCAAAATTAGTGATGTTGCTGTTTCGTTAGTTTTGGATGTCCGCTCTATGGTCGTCGGACATCCTTCAGCCCGTTTCCCTGTTGTCTTTTTCCACATTTCGGGCAGGACGGTCTATAAGTGTCCTTAGCACCACACCGATAACAGAAAACGCGTCTAATTTCAATGCAGTTCATGTAGTTATGTCCTTGTTTGTCGCAATTCCAACACTTAATATCAGCACGAATTGCACAAATGTCTGTATTATTTTCAGAGGATTCTAGAATATTTATCTCGTTGTTTGTGTCGATTTCAGCTACACGAACTTTTGCAGATCTACGTGATTCATATGAAGAAATATCATTCACAAATTTTTCATGTTTCTTTACTTCACGTCGGAGACTTGATACACTCGAAATATCTAAATGTAAAAGTTCGTGTCGAATTTCAGTTCGAAGATTCTGAACTAAAATCGCACATAAGTCACCGTCTGAAATAGGATTTTTAAGTTTGTCAGTTAATGCCGAAATTGAGTTAAAGAAATCATCATATGTTTCGTTAGTTCGCTGTTTACGTCTATGAATGTCTTCCATTATGTCAAAATCAGTATAGTCACCCTTATATTGATCTCGTAAAGCTTTAGTTAAGGAAAACCAATCTAGTTCATTGTCACGGCGATGATAGCGCCAGTACCAGTCCAGAGCTTTACCTTCAAACAAACTGTGTGCATGTTTGCACAAAAGATCAAAATTTCCATTCAGGTTATTCGTTGTCAATACATTTATTCTATAAACAAAATCGTCTACTGTCATTTGATCCTCACAACCAGAAAATTTAACTTTCCAATTTCTAATAATATTGGAGACTTTTTCACCAATAAATGGTTCTTGTAAAGAAATCGGAGGAGTCAAATTACGTGGGATGTCATTATTGGCAGAATTTGAATTACTATTAACATTTGGATTCGTATTGTTATTAACGTTAAAATTTTTAATGAAAGTTCGTAATTCATGAGAAATCAAATCTGTCATTTCAGTACGTAAAGTTGACATGGATTCAGATACTATTTGTCTTAACCGAATTTCACTATTATCGCGATTTCGATTCTTGTTATTAAATTTGGAAGGATTTCTAGTTGAACTTGCCGGTGCCTGTGTCTGAGTTGTATTTGGTTCATCTATATTTACTGTAAAACTACAATTTGTCGGTTCTTCTAAATTTAACAAATTATCTCGACTTCTTGTTAAAGGCATAATATATTATATCAAGTTATTAAATTCAATAAGATACTATAATTCCATTACTTAGTTAAGGTGTGATCAAGTAGTTAGTTATATGAAAAAAATATACTATGTTCCAATCCAACAAAATAAAAAAAATATCTAATAAAATTTCGCTATGATACTATTAAAGAGTATACTGTAATGTTCAATGTAATAATCTCAATATAATAGCACCATATCAAAAAAAAAATAATAAACAAATCACAGAAGTTAATGTAAGAGTATGTAAACAATAAAAACCATTTACAAAAATCTCAATTACACTATAACCCAGTGAACAATTTCTTTATAAAAAAAATAAAAGTACAAAAAAAAATATAAAATTCATTCCAAAACTAAACATGCGCTTTGTCTTGCGAGTATAATTTCAATATATAATCAAAATTAAAAATCTCAGTAAGAATCTAGCACGGGAATTTAAACAAAAATCTTTGATCTTAATAACTCATGGTATAGAAATCCAAATTTGAATATCTAAAATCCGAATACATTATAAAAGATCAAATTATAAACAAAAAAATTACAAACTTAAAAGAAAATTGCTTGTCGATCCACGAAATAAAATATGTAAAAGTTGTGTGGACATCAGCATTTCAAATTTTCTTATATTATTATTAGTTGCAACTAAATGAATAAACAGTTCTTGCTGTGCTGTTGCCCCACGTTGGGCGCCATTTAAATTTATGAACGGACCGACCACTAAGGCTCCAATTATCTAAAGACTTTGCTACCTGTTGTTCCGGCCGTGCTCAGGGAAATTGGGATGGTTCATGTCTTTATCTAATTGGATTTTGATTCGATACACAATTTATTTAATTTAAAAAGGTAGCAATATTTCCACAACCGACAAACAAAAAAAAAATAATAAACAAATAAAAATTAAAATTGAATTGGAAATCTATAAGGAAGAGGATAAGATGTTATTACCTCTTCAAAGATCTGTACCCACCCTACCCTATAAGGCCCTATAAGGAACTACTTGTTCTACCACCCATTAACCGTTCATGGAATAAGATTACAAATTTATTCTATTAATATCATTTTAAAATTTAACATCAATTAATGTTTATTTAAATAAAAGAAATAAAAAAAATAACTAAATAAATCATAATCTACATATTTACATTATCTTAGTATTATTTTAGATTAAAATGTTTGTGTGAATATGTTAATGTATGTATATTTACTCAAAATTCAAACTTTCAAATTAAAACACTCAAATATTTTTTTGTACTCAAAATCCGAATGTTGAGCAAATTTATAAATAGGGGTTGTTTTGCATATTAAAAGAGTGAAAATATCATTATTTTAAGTTTTAAAACTCACCAATTTTAATGTTCCACGATGAATTCAGGCCTGAAGTTCGAGGATATCTTTAAATTCGACGATTTTTAAACTATTTAGTGTATAAAAATGTAATTTTTACTCAAATATAAACAAAATTGATTATGTTAAAAGAAAATTAAAATTACAATTCTAAATAATGTAAATTAAAGATTGATGAGAACAAAATTTACATATTTTGATATTAGTTTTAAATTTTAAAGATGTTAAGTTTTAAGTAACAAATTAAGTAAAATTAGTTTTTAGTTAGTAGTTAATTTTTTAAAAATATTTCGTTAATTTAAGAATAAAGTTTTTCTTTTAGTTAATAGTTAGTTTAAGGAATTGATTTAAGGATAATTTTTTTTAGTTAATAGTTAGATTAAGGAATTAGTTTAAGGATTAAAATTATTTTAGTTATTGGTTAGTTTAAGAAGTATCAGATAATTGATGGACAAATTTAGTAGTTTTATCTATTTACAAAGCACTCGTATGATGACCTTTTGTTATAGATCGAGACCGTTTAGGGAAATTTCTTGCTGATGAACGACGTAAAAGGATATTTAAACTTGCTGGAACTAGTCTTAGATGATAGCGTCGTACTATTATTAATATTTGGCTTGCAAAATCTTTAATATTTCTTGATTTTTGACCCTTGATGTTTATCCTTTGTTCCAAACGGAACAAAGTTATTTTGGAGAACAAATTTTTGAACTCTAAAGAAAAATTTGTTTTTTTTTTTTTTGTAATATGAAATTACACGAAAGCTAAATATTGATCTTACCTTGGAATTATAAAGTTCGGTAATCTTTAAAAATAATATTCTTAATGTATCCTTTGAAAGAACCCTTTTCCCTTCGATTGTCCTCTTTTGTATATAATATAAATTTTAAATTTAATAAATTCTGTCTACTCTCTTTCGAATTTAATTTTCAAATGAAAAATTTCTAACATTTTATATGCTTTTAATTTCATAGATACTTAGACAATATTCATAAAATTTCTTACACTCAAAGAAATAAAATTTAGTATCAATGCCTCACAAATTCCACCATATAATACGAGGTGTATATTTTAAAATCTTCGTTTGGGGAATGCTTATATTTGCTGCTGACCTGATACATTTTGCAATGGTTGCTGCTTTTTGGTTAATATTATTGGATGTTTTAATTTTTGATAACCGGTCGTCACAGTATTCTTGATATAAGTTCCAGTTGGCGTGTTCTAATTTAAATTTAGGATAAAATTTAGTTTTTGTGTAAGCAAGGTTTTTTCCATTCGAATTAAAATGGGATAATGATCACTACCATGAAGGTCATTGATAGTATTCCAGGAGCATAAACGAGCTAGTTGAGAAGAACATAAGGAAACATCGACATGGGTAAAGGTGTTGTGTGTGGAAAAGTGGGTTGGATTACCATTATTTAGGATGATAAGATCTCCGTTTAGAATACAATTTTCTAGGATTTCGCCACGAGAATTGGATTCTTTCGAGCCTCAAAGGGTGCTCCAAGAGTTAAAGTCCCCGGTGATGAAAAAGGGTGGGTTAATATTGTTTAGAAAATTTCAATAGCAATCGAGATGATGTTAGAGTCTGTATAAACTAATTTGTGTGGTATAGTTTTTTTTAACAAGTATAGCAATACCTTGTTTAGCAGTAGTGATTGTTGGAGGATTATGGAAAATCCAATATATTGTTTTGGATATATAAAGTTATTATTGTTAAAAGAGATGTGTGTTTCTTGAATAGAAAATTTCTATTCAAGAAACACACATCTCTTTTAATATAAATTATTGATATTTTAAAAGAAAAATATTTTTACTCATTTACTTGGTGTAGGGTATTCGGTCAAGCCCGACCATACTTTCTTAATTGTTTTTTTTCGCGAATAGTTGTAATATTGATTGCAGAATTATATTTTCAGGAACTTTCTTAAATTTCGTATCTCCTGTTATTTATAACCTCTTTGTATTCATTTGTAGTGATAAATTATTCTTGCTTTCATGCATGTGCCCTTTCATAATAATCTTGTTGCATTTTCTATCCCTTTTTAACTCTTTTCCTTTCTTTTGTTGGTGCTTACATTTTCTATCATTCCTCTTTATCCTTTTTTCTCCTGTTACAAAATCACTCACGATCACGATTGAACCTATTTATGTATTTGTTTATGATTTTTGCATAAATTGTTGTTGTATGTACACACAAACAGCAATTTTATATCATAATTACCTAGTTGTGTGTATAAGTTGATGTTGTTGCAGTTAATTTCGTTTTGCTCCTGTTGTACTTATACCTGTGCCTTTTTTGCATTATATCCCAGCAGTTAAGCAAGTAGTCAATGTATCCCTTAAAGACAGTAATTGTCACAAATGTCTTATCACTTGGCTGACTCCATTTTATATATTTTGGTCATTTGACACGTGTGTGCACTTTGTAGTGCAGAGAGAAGACAATTGGTTACTTTATGCATCCCAAGTAATCTAGCGTGAAGACAATTGTCACTTAAGTGTCTATAAGTAATCTAAAGTGTAGTCACTTTAAACGTTTTGTGAGTAATTCGTACAAACTGTTTTTTTACAAATTATGTTAATATAATTCTCATACAGTTTATTTTTGCTTAAGTATACTGATATCGCATGTAACATAGCATGAAGTCAATAGTCACTTTAGTGTCTCTTAGTAACCTATGGTGAAGTCACTTCAAACTTTTTTTTGTACTGCAGTTTATTTTACCCACCAGAAGCGTTGACTACCTTCGATCAGCTATCCGATAGTCACATTGTAATCAAAAGGGTCAATTGACCCCCTGCTTAGGACATGCACATGTTAAAATAACTTGTCAAGTAGCTGATCAAGTAACCAGTTACAAAGCTAGCAAGGTAACTGACGCTATGTAACCAGTTTGTGAATCCAATACGTTGCCTACTTTGGACCAGCTATTAGACAGTCCCATTGTAATCAAAAAGAGACAATTGACCCCCTGCCTAGGACATGCCCGTGTTAAAATGACTAGTCACGTGGCTACTGAAGTAACTAGCTCCCACCCTAAATGATGGGTAAAATCACTAGTTCGGTACTGTCTCCTAGAACTGCTGGGATCTTACACATAAAATTGTTCTTCCACAATTATTTTCTATGCTGCTTATTTTTTTGTTTGTTCTCCTGTTACAAATTTTACGAAAGGAAACATATGAATGTACAACACTTTATTATGATAGATTTTATTCATAAAATGAATGATACTGTTATTTATGGTATTTTGTTTTTGTCACATTTTGTTGTTGCATTATATATCCTTTTTTAACCGCTTTACATACAAAATTAATTTTTTTCTTACTAATTTTTCTGGACTCCTATTACCACCAGCATAAATACATTTGAATTCGTATTAAAAAAGCCAATCAATCAAAAAATTCAATAATAATATCCTCCGCTGCTATCCTTTGTCCAGAATCTTATTTAATTTAATTTTCACTGCATTGCTATCTTTCACAATACATACAATTACATACCTCAAAAAATAAAACTTCTATTTTATTGCACTAAAATTCTTTATTAACACACATTTCAATACAATTTTTTATTTTGTACACCCAAATCAACTTCATAGTTTTTTTCACATTTTTCTACTCAATGACTATATGCGGCAAAACAAAACCATATATGCGGCGGAAATATTTTAAAAATAAACATTTTCGCTTTAAACATTTTTAACTTTGCACAATTTCGTATTTTACATTTTTCAACTTCGTATGGTTTGGCAGTCTACTTTTAGCATCTTCCATATTTTCATTGTTTGAATTTTCACTGCGCATATCGTTTGCAGTATATGGTTTTCACGCTGCAATTTGTTTGCATGTATGATGTTTTTGTAGTAATTTTTTTGTATATTATACACAAGCAATTTCATTTGTTTTTGCTAACCAAAAATATACATATATTTAGGCAGCAAATGTTTTAAAAATGAAAAATTTTCATTTTGTCTAAATATTTTTGGAAAAACTGCGACAAATATTTCTACCATGAAGCTTGTGCATATATGGAATTCGTAAATAGTATTTATATTTTTAGTATGTATACAATGAAATATTATCTTGTTAAATATTTGTTGCAGTTTTCATGTAAAATTATGATTTTTTTTGCAATTTTTTGACTAATATAGTAGTAATTTTAAACTCTGATAGAAATAATATCTGGATTATGGTCTTTTATTATAAGTTGGAGTTCGTGGTAATTATTAATAAGACCGTTAATATTCCACTGTATAAATTTAAAATTCATATTGAAGTAAGTAAACTATTCGTTGTCAACAAACATTATTTCTTCGTCGAAAGAGTGTGGTGTTGATGTAGACTTAGGCAAAGTAAGGTTTTTGTTTTGCGATAAGTTAAGTGTTTTTGTTTTTTTTTTGAGTTGTTAGTTATAGCTTTAGCCATCGATCGTGTAAACATTGATGGTATTGTTTTAGATGTTGTTGGTTTTTGTAATTTTGTCTCTTGTGGATTTGTTGTTGGTGTAACAGTAGGATTGTCAGATGTGTTATTTATTATTATTTTTATTCTGTTGTTTATTTGTTGCATTGTGGAATTTTTTTCTTCGTTGTTAATTTTATCTGTTTCAGAGACAGTAGAAATTTTGTTGTTGTTTGAAATGTTGTTGTTATTTAATGTTTTGTTGTTTGTGACATCAGCGAACGATTGAGTTAATGGTTCAGTTGTTTTTTGCCTATGATATTTTTCTTTTGCTGCTTTTAAAGAATATTTCTCCTTGGTTTTAATTTTTAAAATTTCCTTATGCTGTTTGTATATTTTGCAATCTCTGGAGGAAGAGGGGTGATCTTCAGCACAGTTAACGCAAAAAGTGCGTGTGCACTCAACAGGTGTATGTGGGGGTAATGCACAGTTTTCACATAATGGGTTGTTTTTGCACCATTTTTTTGTGTGTCCTAAAGCTTGGCATGTTTTGCAACGCATTGAGTTTGGAAAATACTGTCTAACCTTGACTTTGTGGCATGAAATATCCAATTTTTGTGGTGTTGTGTATCGATCAAAAGTCAAAAGAAGTACACCGCATGGGGAATATTGTCTTTCTTGGTTCTCTACTACACCTTGTGAATTCAATTCGTTATTAATTTCAGATTCTGGCACATTATTTAGATATGGGGCGTAAATAGTACCTTTAGAGAAATTTAAGTTAGAATGGTATTCGCATTTTATGTTACAAACTCCTGGTAAGATTTTTGTATTTATTAACTTATCTGCATTGGTTTTGTTTCCAATTATTATTATCGGGAGTTCTGGGAAAATATCGAGAATATTTTGATTTGTGCGTTTCTTTTTAGCACTGGGGGCATCCGCTAATAACGAAAAGCGGTTGTCCCCCAAGTTGGGTGGACCGGACATACCCACTAGCGATAGTAATTTATTTAAAACAAATGTACTATGAGAAAAATGTTGTTGCTCACTGTAAAAATAATTATGCTAGCAGTTCGGTGTAAACGAAAAAACAAAACTGACACTCAGAGAGATCGAAAAAAGTCAACCGCACGGATCAAGTGTTATGCATTGAACACATTGAAGACAGCAGGCTACACGACTACACGAACACAAATTCTGCTGGCTGGAGTTGTAGTCGTGTGGCAGCTACTGAATTATTTTAAAGACGACAGCTACAAAGTAAACAGCTGATTTATAATTCAGTGGTGCCACTTTAATAAAAAATAACCGTACAAAATTCCAAAGTAATTAAGATTTAAACAATTATTTTGAGTAAACATATATATATGGTTATAATTAATTATGTACCTGTTATTAATTTACATCAATATGGTTATCAAAAACTTCTCTTAATTAAGTAAAAAAATATATTTTTTTTAAGCACTCATTTGATTTACATTTTTTATTATATTATCAACACTATTTCTGCGTTGTAGTTGACAGAAATAGAAATTAGTTTAATTCGGCTGCAGCGGCAAAAGCAATCGTGTGGTCGTGTAGCTGTGCTGTTGTCAAAAGAAACGTCTTCATATAAAAGTGTGTATTCTAATTTTGACAGATTGCAGTTGGTAGCCTGCTGTCTTCAATGTGTTCCATGCATTAGTCGATGACTGTTAAGAAAATATTTTTTCTTTGTAAAGCATTTATCGTATGCGCCACAATTTAGTCTCAGCTGTAATAACGTACGCTCCAAAACAAATTTGTTGCTCACAAAATTAACTTAAAAATGCACTTATCGCATGTATGATATCATCAATACACTACTTTTTAATTTTCAAAGAATCTTTCGCACAACGAAAAAAACTCTCTCCTATAAAATTTGATTTTTGGCGCTTACGTTATTTTCGCGGTTAGGGCTCGATATAATAATATTTAATTCAGTGATGTTAACTTTTTAATTTCGATTACCGTACAGACCTAAAAAAATTACCGTTTTTAAGTAAAATTACCGTATCCAAAGTTTTGTAGAAAAATAATAATATTTTCTTATTGAAACAGGTTTATTTTTATAATTCAATATATTGAGAGCCTATATTCAAAACTCCCTATCTTAAAAAACACAACTTTTCAGGAAAGCCAAAAACTGTTATAAAAAAGCGGTATGCTACAATTATTATTTTAAAGCAACTACTAAATCTCACATAAATTGGTTTTTAAAATTTTGCATTATTGGGTACTTTATGATAGATAGAGGTAGGTTTTTCTTCTCAAAATATTCAATGTGTATGTATAAAAATGATAAGAATTAGGATTTTCCATTTTAATAGAATTAAATTATTTTAATTTCATTTATGCTATCTGTCAGTTTTTAACGTGATTTATTTAAGATATAGACACTTTTTTAAGCAAACTCCAACTTTAGCTTTTAATTTTTATGTCATGGAAATTATATTTTCCAAAAACAAAAAGGTAAAATATTTGATGTGTGTGAAGATAAATATGCCGAGTTAAATATGTTTCGACGTAAGAGCTTACGTTATTACATATTTGACTCCAAAGTTAAATATGTTATGACGTAACGACATATTTAACTATTACACACATATTTAAATATGTGAACTATTATTTTAGAAACATTTGGCACAAATTAAAAAAATAATATTTTAAAATAATGAAAGAATTATTTCAAATATAAAGATATTAATACAAATAATGTAAAATTGGTAAACTTTTAAAATTTAATTACAATTGAATATAACTGAATGATATTTTGGGTATTAGGGCAAATGCTTCTTTGTCACTCATATTGATCATATAAAAAATGAAGGCAAGGAACCACTCTATCAGACAATAAAATATATTTGTCTGAATTGTATTTGTGAAAATTTGAAAATTCCACTTTGAAAATTTTAGAGTTCTTTGAGGGATTTTGAGAAATATGGCCAAACTAATCCATCGCATGGAATCCCACTATATGGAAAATGGAGACAAGGGACTGGGCTTGCTACACATATAAGGGAGAATGCTGAACTGTATTTGTGAAAATTTTGAAAATTTTTTGAAATTTCACTTTGAAAATTTTAGAGTTTTTGACGGATTTTGTGAAATATGGCCAAACTATTCCATCGCATGGAATCCCACTATATGGAAAATGGAGACAAGGGACTGGGCTTGCTACACATATAAGGGAGAATGCTGAATTGTATTTGTGAAAATTTTGAAAAAACTTTGAAATTTCACTTTGAAAATTTTAGAGTTTTTGACGGATTTTGTGAAATATGGCCAAATTATTCCATCGCATGGAATCCCACTATATGGAGAATGGAGACAAGGGATAAGGCTATCTACACATATAAGGGAGAATGCTGAATTGTATTTGTGAAAATTTTAAAATTTTTCGAAATTTCACTTTGAAAATTTTAGAGTTTTTGACGGATTTTGTGAAATATGGCCAAACTATTCCATCGCATGGAATCCCACTATATGGAAAATGGAGGCAAGGAATAAGGCTATCTACACATATAAGGGAGAATGCTGAATTGTATTTGTGAAAATTTTGAAAATTTTTTGAAATTTCACTTTGAAAATTTTAGAGTTTTTGACGGATTTTGTGAAATATGGCCAAACTATTCCATCGCATGGAATCCCACTATATGGAAAATGGGGACAAGGGACTGGGCTTGCTACACATATAAGGGAGAATGCTGAATTGTATTTGTGAAAATTTTGAAAATTTTTTGAAATTTCACTTTGAAAATTTTAGAGTTTTTGACGGATTTTGTGAAATATGGCCAAATTATTCCATCGCATGGAATCCCACTATATGGAAAATGGAGACAAGGGACTGGGCTATCTACACATATAAGGGAGAATGCTGAATTGTATTTGTGAAAATTTTGAAAAAACTTTGAAATTTCACTTTGAAAATTTTAGAGTTTTTGACGGATTTTGTGAAATATGGCCAAATTATTCCATCGCATGGAATCCCACTATATGGAGAATGGAGACAAGGGATAAGGCTATCTACACATATAAGGGAGAATGCTGAATTGTATTTGTGAAAATTTTTTGAAATTTCACTTTGAAAATTTTAGAGTTTTTGACGGATTTTGTGAAATATGGCCAAACTATTCCATCGCATGGAATCCCACTATATGGAAAATGGAGACAAGGGACTGGGCTTGCTACACATATAAGGGAGAATGCTGAATTGTATTTGTGAAAATTTTGAAAATTTTTTGAAATTTCACTTTGCAAAATTTTAGAGTTTTTGACGGATTTTGTGAAATATGGCCAAACTATTCCATCGCATGGAATCCCACTATATGGAAAATGGAGGCAAGGAATAAGGCTATCTACACATATAAGGGAGAATGCTGAATTGTATTTGTGAAAATTTTGAAAATTTTTTGAAATTTCACTTTGAAAATTTTAGAGTTTTTGACGGATTTTGTGAAATATGGCCAAACTATTCCATCGCATGGAATCCCACTATATGAAAATGGAGGCAAGGAATAAGGCTATCTACACATATAAGGGAGAATGCTGAATTGTATTTGTGAAAATTTTGAAAAAACTTTGAAATTTCAATTTGAAAATTTTAGAGTTTTTGACGAATTTTGTGAAATATGGCCAAATTATTCCATCGCATGGAATCCCACTATATGGAAAATGGAGGCAAGGAATAAGGCTATATGCATATATAAGGGAGAATGCTGAATTGTATTTGTGAAAATTTTGAAAATTTTTTGAAATTTCACTTTGAAAATTTTAGAGTTTTTGAGGGATTTTGTGAAATATGGCCAAACTATTCCATCGCATGGAATCCCACTATATGGAAAATGGAGACAAGGGACTGGGCTTGCTACACATATAAGGGAGAATGCTGAATTGTATTTGTGAAAATTTTGAAAATTTTTTGAAATTTCACTTTGAAAATTTTAGAGTTTTTGACGGATTTTGTGAAATATGGCCAAACTATTCCATCGCATGGAATCCCACTATATGGAGAATGGAGACAAGGGATAAGGCTATCTACACATATAAGGGAGAATGCTGAATTGTATTTGTGAAAATTTTTAAAATTTTTTGAAATTTCACTTTGAAAATTTTAGAGTTCTTTGAGGGATTTTGTGAAATATGGCCAAATTATTCCATCGCATGGAATACCACTATATATATGGAAAACTTTGAATATGTTAGAGTTGGAGTTCTTAAAATGGTTAAAATTCTTTATTAGGATTTTACTATTATGCAACACTACCACATTATTCAATGTGCAACTTCACCCACATTATTAAGCCTGGACTGGTATGACAGACATGTTTGAAAAACGCACATAAAATTCAAATACAGGAGAAAAAATGCAAAGTGAATTTTGTAAATAGGCTTTTTATATATGTGTTCTAATTCTTTGTGGTAGAAGTTAAGAAAGTGAAATATTTTAAAATTAGACTGATTTTGTGTTAATAAGTAGAAAAAAATGTTGAATAAAGAAATTTTTGGTTATTTATCAAGAATATATTATTCTTTGATGTGCAGTGATAGTGACACTAAATATTCATCAAAATCTTTTTTTTGCTTTGCAAATGAATTATTAAAAAGTGCATGTATGGAGCATATAGCTCCAAACAAACGTAACCATAATCGGTACAAAAAAAAAATTGAGTTTTTAGTAAGTAGAACATTCTGTATGTTTAAAAATGATTAATTTGTTTATTAAAAAAATTATATTTTTATAATAGTGTAATACCACATTGGATTTTGTGTATGAATCCGAATGTTTTGTGAAATGGTGCAGTGAACAAAAGTACGAGAAACTTAAAATTGAAATAATAAATCTACAATTGAAGAAAAATGTTTATAACTCAGGTAACTGCTATGATTTTTATTAATTGTGTTGAACTTAAAATTAATTCGTTTTGAAAATTTTTATGAAAAAGCTATCACGATAAATGTGTATATTGTAAATACACATTTATTATCTTAATATATTAATTAAACAAATTGATGTTTAGAACTGAGAAGGGTGCGTGGCCTAGTGGTCTAGCATCTCGTACTATTTACTGTGATGTCTAAGTTCAAATACACTAACAAATATTTTTGAAAAATATCTTTTATTTACCTTTTTTAATTAATTTAAAAAATTTCGATTTATAAAACATTGTTTTCATACAAAATTTTCAAATGGGAATTATTATGTAAAACAATTTATGAATGTTAACCTGTCTGAAATATGGAACGTTATTGTTGTGCGATCATTAGCGTGTAGTGCAGATCAGCATTCTAGCGTATGTCTCAAGTTCAAACCCAATGTTTTCAGCTCTTTTCACGTAAAAATATATTTTTTGCATCAATTTGTTATTATAACTCCGAAACTACTGAGACTACCGATTAAAACGCAATATATAAACGGATTAAAGGTTATGTAAATCTCATTTTTTCTGAGTTTATTTTAATAACATCGGAATAACACTTTTTGAGTTATCATTAATTATGTGGAGAAATGTCTAACAAAATTTATAATTTTAATTAAATTTTTTTTAAATGTTTTTTTCCTGTTGACCGCTTATAAATACATAATTTCAGACAGGTATAATTATATGAAAAAAAAACTATATTATAAATAACACAAATATTAACTTTATACTGCTTAGATAATCAACAACAGCACAACGAAAGTTCCACATTGGCTAACTACAAACTGTCAGCTTCCTCGAGTCAAAATGCTACCTTATTAGGTAGTAATATTTCGCCACAAACATCTAAAGAGGATGATATACAACAAATAATTTGTCGACTTCTAAATTCCGAAAATCACAGTGATGCTGAAAACTCCGAGGATGTTTTGCATAACTCAATTCCTTCAAATGATTTCCAAATACTGCTTTCATCCACTGAAATCAATTTATCAAACACAACAAATAACACAACAATTAACACAACAAATAACACAACAAATGACACAACAACTGACACAACAAATAATGAATTCCAAGACAGCAAATCCAGAATTAACTTGTCAGACATCAACAATACTACATCATCAGACGTTAAAGTGGATGAATATAGTATAATTAGAAGAAAAATTTTAATCAAATCTGTACCAAATCAAGAAGTTGAAATGATTGAAAATTTTAAAAAGGATGTAAACAACAAACCTGGGTACCAGTACAAAGCAGGGGATTTTAATTTTAAAGAGCAGCAGATGGGATATTTTCACGAATATTTTATGTTAAATGGAGAAATTACAAATAAAAAAGACTTCACCAAATACATGGAGGATGTAGTTCGTCAAAATTATAAAATAATAAATAATGTTTGCTCAATCAACATTTGCAGCTATGCATATACCATAAACATGAAGTCACTAAGGATTTATGGAAGCTGTATATATGCAACCGAAGGATGTAGAAAATATAAATTTGTAATTGCATTGGAAGAAAATCCATTTTCTGTAAAAGTTTTCGCAAATATGCTTAAGATATCACATCCGACCACCAAAAAAACTCAGCAAATTCGTGCTGTAAGACGTACTATAATGAAAAAAAAAATAATTAATTACCAGCCGTCAAACTATAGAAACAAAATGTTGACTTCACAATCAAGAGCATTGTGCGCTGTGGGAAACACCCAGTCGGTTCCATCTAAAGATACTGTTAGAAAACTGAAAAGCGAAGTTATCCAAAAAAAAAATAGGAGCAAGGACGTAGTTTTTGATTTAGTATTAATGCAGCGGGACAAAAAGTGGATGCATTTTATTCAGAGAATTTCCATACCACAGGAAATATATTTGTACTCTGAAGAACAACTCAGGCTACCACAGAAATATGGTGGCAAATTGATACAAATGAGCAGAAATACTCTTTTTGTGGATGCTACCGGTGGTGTTGTAAAAAAATTTGATAAAAAGTCTAAAAGAGTATTTTTGTACAGCATAGTTATGCACATACCTGATGGTAGAAAAAAAGGTATACTAGTACCGATTGCGGAGGCTTTATTAGCACGTCATTTTGAAGACGACATACGGAAATTTTTTATGGACATAAAAGTATTTTGCATGGAAAATAAAATAAAGTGGCCGCTCAGCAAACGTCTTTGTGTAGATTGGAGTTGGGCACTAATAAACGCTCTTATCAAAACATCAAATAACTTAGAATCTGTGGGAGCATATTTAAGCAAATGTTTTGAAATTTTAAACAAAAATGAAAAAATTAAACCAAATTTTGTCATTATACAAATATGTTGCTGTCATTTTTTAAAAATTTGTTTAGCTGATATTGAAGAATATGCTACCAACAATGAACAGAAGAATTTATTTGAAAAGGCAATGATTAGAGCCATTAATATTAGTCACATTAATTCTTTTTGGATATGGTTTAAAAACTTATGTGTTGTGCTGATATCTCAAAATAAAACTAGAGTATGCGATGAAGCCATAGAATACTTCGAATTATTCCAAACAAATGACAACGATTACATAAATATTACTTCAGAGCTAAAGGCAACTGGGAACGAAAATGTGCCACAATATCAAAGTAGTCCTTTTTATAAAAAAGGTGTGGACATTATCAACTCAATAACAACTAATGATAT
Source organism: Calliphora vicina (assembly GCF_958450345.1). Classification (NCBI taxonomy): domain Eukaryota; kingdom Metazoa; phylum Arthropoda; class Insecta; order Diptera; family Calliphoridae; genus Calliphora; species Calliphora vicina. Next base: position 72,233,222 of record NC_088780.1, read on the forward strand.
CAATAATGGAATACCCAACAATTTTCAAAATGAGAAATATTTAAATCTGATTTTAAAAAAATATGTTCCGTATACTGTTTTCTGGACCAACGTTATGGGTTTTATGGTAGAAACATCAGACAAAACACGCATTTCTAACAGCCCTGTTGAAAGTTACTTCAACATTAACAAAAACATAACACTCGAAACAAAAAGACACTTAAGACCAAGTGCTTACGTTCGAACTTCCAAAACATATGTAGAGGCGAAGATTAAAGATATTGACAATATGTTACAGTGCCAAGTTCAAATGGAAGCTCAGTTAAAAGACGAAGCTCATACAAAAAAGACACCTACAAAGAGAAACGCTGATGTATTGTTGGAAGATAAGTGGAAAGCCTCACCAACTAAGGTAAAACGGATGGTAAACACAACTCAAATGAGCAGCGAAAAACATTTTAAAAAAGATGATTTATTAAAAGTATACAGTGAAAAAAAAATAACAAAAGCACTGAAAAATGTTAAATTTTTGCTGTACGACTATGGAGATGTATATACCAGCCTTAAAAAGGAAATTCCTCAATTTTCCCAATATATATACTTGCACGAATTTCAATCGTTGAATTCACGAAAAGAAATTTTTAATAATATTATCGATTTATACTGCAATATTTTATTTCTGAAAAATAACATAATGGACTCAGATTGCCTTCCATGTGAATTCGGCATGGCTATATTTAATAATAAAAGTATAACGGACGTCAAAAATATTCTTAAAATTCACACACGGAAAAAAATATTTTTACCAATTCATACTACTAACCACTTTACCTTAGTTTATTTGGACTGCGAGCAAAAGGAATTTATTTATATAAATCCGATGAAAGCATCATGGGAAGAAAGCGAAAGTAAATTTTCTGTTTTCTTAAATACATTAGATGTCAGAGAGCGCGGTTTATGGAAACGGAAAGAAGTTAAACATTTTAAACAAATGGACTCATATAACTGTGGAATTCTTTGCATTCAATTCGTAGAATCACTTCTAAAAAACGAATCCCTAGAATGTATTATAAATCCCGACAAATATCGATCAAATATTAAAAATGATTTTATTAAATATGGAAATGCTACAGTGAAATGTATGCATTGCGAACAAACAAAACTAAATCCCTATATAAAATGCATAAAATGCAATAGAGGAGTTGATGAAGGATGCTTTAATTATCTTAAAAATTTACTTAACATAAACACCACACAACAATATACCTGTTTCATCTGTCAATAATATTGATTATTTTGTAATTTTGAGATTTACTTATGTTTATTTAAGGCAATGAATTTGAATGGATATGAAATATGTTCTTAACACTAAATTAAGCTTTTTATTTTAAAGAAAAATTTAAAAATATTTTAAAAAATTATTTCTCAAATTAAAAAAAAATAATAATATAGTCCAAAGTTTGCCAAAACTCAAATTTTGTTAGTTTCAAACTGATAAAAAAATGTACAAAAATTATTTGTTTTAAACACGCCTTATAATAATAAGTATATCGTCTGTTCTAGTACAAGTTAGATTTACAGATTTACGTCAGACTTAAAAAAACGAAACATATTGAAATTTTTTATGCACAAAGAGTACAAATACAAACAATTTATTTATATTTTAAATATTAAAACAAAATCACTATTGTAATAACAAAAGAAATTTAATTATTAATGTATAAGTATAAAAAATACTCATGTATTGATGATAGCGTAAACTTATGGTTCAAAACTTTTTAAATACACATTATACCTAAAACTATATAAAGTGAATTTTATTTTGAATAGACATTTCGACTTACGAGTATAACCTAAAAATAATTTTGGTTTTAAAAATGATATTTTAAAGAACTAATTTATAAGAGGTAACTGCTGAAATATTTTAATAATACATAATATGTTTAGAACATTTCAATAAAATGCTGTAAAAATAAGAAAATAAACATTAAATTAAATCAAAGTACATATTTATTTAACTATTGAATTTATAAGATATAAAAGCTTGTTGCATAATATCTCTGATGCTAGGTTTGTCGCTAAATGCCTTTTAATCATATAAATTTTATAATGTAATAAATAATTTGATTAAATTTAATGTTTATTTTCTTCTTGCTTTAAACAATTTTTTTATAACCTATATAAGGAAAAAACCATGACAAGCTCGATTTTTGACCTATATTTGGATTACAAAGTCATTAATATAGACAATATGGATATCTTATGATAGATATTACAAAGGCCTTTGTAACGACGTATATAAAGCAATAATAAGTTGAACCTACAATGGGTCAAAATCGAAAAATGAAAAAAATAAACTTTGGAAAAAAAAATTGGCATAAAATCCTTATGATTTAGAGTTTGTTATTTATTTTGGAAATTCAGTTAGAACTTCGATTTTTAGAAAGTGATATGGCATAGCCATTGGGTATATCCATAAATGGCAAATTTCACACAATTCTGCATACTGGAATACTGGTTCAAAATTTAGGAACATACAAACAAATTAACAAATAAACATTGTAAGTTAAATAAAAGGTTGTAAAAACCGGTGTAATTATCTGACCAAATAAGGATTTTTCCTATAAAACGATATATCTAAAAATAATTCCATTAAGATTATCTACATAAAAAGTCTTTACAAAAATGTATTTATGAAAATTGCAAAAATTTACATTACTTTTCTATCGAAGGATTTTATACCGGCTTTTCGCTATAATAAGCAAAAAAGGCTTAATATGTATTTTAAAATGTAAAAAAAAAATGTTTATATTTATAAAAAAAAAAAAAAAATTCATGTCTCACGCAGAATTCGAACCTAACATCTCACGATCACAAATTAACAACACAACCAATGTGCTACTCATTGACGAAATTTTGTAGTGTTTCTGCTAATATATTTGAGGAGCCGCAGAACAAAAGAACTTTTTTGAAAATTTAAAAATGTTGGAAAATTTATTTTTTGTAGAAGATTTCAACGCAAATATTATAAAAATACCAAAAAAATCAATGTGTAAAAAAATTCGAAAAAGTACCTTTTGTTCTGCAACTCCTCAATTTATTATAATATAATTTTTATTATATTACACATCATCATTTATTATAAAAAATTTCTTTAAATTTATTTCAAACAATACAAATTTAAAAAAAAAACTTATGTCAATTTCAAAGAGTTTTGAACCCACAACCCCCCGATCACTAATCGTACGCTTGCACACTGGTCTACAGCACGTATTTAATTTCTACGACTTTTTAGCAACATAAAAAATAAATACTATTTCACCTATTCAATGCCGAAAAATGCAACTCTATGTAGTTTTGTAACGGAAATTGACGTGTTTAACAAACATATGTAAGCTACATAGTGCAGAAAAATACAACTCTATGTAGTTTTGTAACGGAAATTGATTTTGCTATTTCTTTTAAATGTAATTTTGGGTTTGATATTTTTTTACTCTGTCTTTGTCAAACATGTTTGAGTAATGTTGCATTCTCTTTTAGTCGATAAGTATATTATTGTTGTTATTGTAACTGACTTTCATGTTTGTGTTGCATCTTAAAACATGTTTGACCAAATGATGAAATCCCTTATAGCCTAGTCCCTTGCCTCCATTTTCCATATAGTGGGATTCCATGCGATGGAATAATTTGGCCATATTTCACAAAATCCGTCAAAAACTATAAAATTTTCAAAGTGAAATTTCAAAAAATTTTCAAAATTTTCACAAATACAATTCAGCATTCTCCCTTATATGTGTAGCAAGCCCAGTCCCTTGTCTCCATTTTCCATATAGTGGGATTCCATGCGATGGAATAGTTTGGCCATATTTCACAAAATCCCTCAAAAACTCTAAAATTTTCAAAGTGAAATTTCAAAAAATTTTCAAAAAATGTTCAACATTTCCACAAATACAATTCAGCATTCTCCCTTATATGTGTAGATAGCCTAGTCCCTTGCCTCCATTTCCCATATAGTGGGATTCCATGCGATGGACTAGTTTGGCCATATTTCACAAAATCCGTCAAAAACTCTAAAATTTTCAAAGTGAAATTTCGAAAAATTTTTAAAATTTTCACAAATACAATTCAGCATTCTCCCTTATATGTGTAGATAGCCTTATCCCTTGTCTCCATTCTCCATATAGTGGGATTCCATGCGATGGAATAATTTGGCCATATTTCACAAAATCCGTCAAAAACTCTAAAATTTTCAAAGTGAAATTTCAAAAAATTTTCACAAATACAATTCAGCATTCTCCCTTATATGTGTAGCAAGCCCAGTCCCTTGTCCCCATTTTCCATATAGTGGGATTCCATGCGATGGAATAGTTTGGCCATATTTCACAAAATCCGTCAAAAACTCTAAAATTTTCAAAGTAAAATTTCAATAAATTTTCAAAAAATTTTCACAAATACAAATCAGCATTCTCCCTTATATGTGTAGATAGCCTTATTCCTTGCCTCCATTTTCCATATAGTGGGATTCCATGCGATGGAATAATTTGGCCATATTTCACAAAATTCGTCAAAAACTCTAAAATTTTCAAATTGAAATTTCAAAGTTTTTTCAAAATTTTCACAAATACAATTCAGCATTCTCCCTTATATGTGTAGATAGCCCAGTCCCTTGTCTCCATTTTCCATATAGTGGGATTCCATGCGATGGAATAATTTGGCCATATTTCACAAAATCCGTCAAAAACTCTAAAATTTTCAAAGTGAAATTTCAAAAAATTTTCAAAATTTTCACAAATACAATTCAGCATTCTCCCTTATATATGCATATAGCCTTATTCGTTACCCCCATTTTCCATATAGTGGGATTCCATGCGATGGAATAGTTTGGCCATATTTCACAAAATCCGTCAAAAACTCTAAAATTTTCAAAGTGAAATTTCAAAAAATTTTCAAAATTTTCACAAATACAATTCAGCATTCTCCCTTATATGTGTAGATAGCCTAGTCCCTTGCCTCCATTTTCCATACAGTGGGATTCCATGCGATGGAATAGTTTGGCCATATTTCACAAAATCCGTCAAAAACTCTAAAATTTTCAAAGTGAAATTTCAAAAAATTTTCAAAATTTTCACAAATACAATTCAGCATTCTCCCTTATATGTGTAGCAAGCCCAGTCCCTTGTCTCCATTTTCCATATAGTGGGATTCCATGCGATGGAATAGTTTGGCCATATTTCACAAAATCCGTCAAAAACTCTAAAATTTTCAAAGTGAAATTTCAAAAAATTTTCAAAATTTTCACAAATACAATTCAGCATTCTCCCTTATATGTGTGGATAGCCTAGTCCCTTGCCTCCATTTTCCATATAGTGGGATTCCATGCGATGGAATAGTTTGGCCATATTTCACAAAATCCGTCAAAAACTCTAAAATTTTCAAAATTTTCACAAATACAATTCATCATTCTCCCTTATATGTGTAGCAAGCCCAGTCCCTTGTCTCCATTTTCCATATAGTGGGATTCCATGCGATGGAATAGTTTGGCCATATTTCACAAAATCCGTCAAAAACTCTAAAATTTTCAAAGTGAAATTTCAAAAAATTTTCACAAATACAATTCAGCATTCTCCCTTATATGTGTAGATAGCCTTATCCCTTGTCTCCATTCTCCATATAGTGGGATTCCATGCGATGGAATAATTTGGCCATATTTCACAAAATCCGTCAAAAACTCTAAAATTTTCAAAGTGAAATTTCAAAGTTTTTTCAAAATTTTCACAAATACAATTCAGCATTCTCCCTTATATGTGTAGATAGCCCAGTCCCTTGTCTCCATTTTCCATATAGTGGGATTCCATGCGATGGAATAATTTGGCCATATTTCACAAAATCCGTCAAAAACTCTAAAATTTTCAAAGTGAAATTTCAAAAAATTTTCAAAATTTTCACAAATACAATTCAGCATTCTCCCTTATATGTGTAGCAAGCCCAGTCCCTTGTCCCCATTTTCCATATAGTGGGATTCCATGCGATGGAATAGTTTGGCCATATTTCACAAAATCCGTCAAAAACTCTAAAATTTTCAAAGTGAAATTTCAAAAAATTTTCAAAAAATTTTCAAAATTTTCACAAATACAATTCAGCATTCTCCCTTATATGTGTAGATAGCCTTATTCCTTGCCTCCATTTTCCATATAGTGGGATTCCATGCGATGGAATAGTTTGGCCATATTTCACAAAATCCGTCAAAAACTCTAAAATTTTCAAAGTGAAATTTCGAAAAATTTTTAAAATTTTCACAAATACAATTCAGCATTCTCCCTTATATGTGTAGATAGCCTTATCCCTTGTCTCCATTCTCCATATAGTGGGATTCCATGCGATGGAATAATTTGGCCATATTTCACAAAATCCGTCAAAAACTCTAAAATTTTCAAAGTGAAATTTCAAAGTTTTTTCAAAATTTTCACAAATACAATTCAGCATTCTCCCTTATATGTGTAGCAAGCCCAGTCCCTTGTCTCCATTTTCCATATAGTGGGATTCCATGCGATGGAATAGTTTGGCCATATTTCACAAAATCCGTCAAAAACTCTAAAATTTTCAAAGTGAAATTTCAAAAAATTTTCAAAATTTTCACAAATACAGTTCAGCATTCTCCCTTATATGTGTAGCAAGCCCAGTCCCTTGTCTCCATTTTCCATATAGTGGGATTCCATGCGATGGATTAGTTTGGCCATATTTCTCAAAATCCCTCAAAGAACTCTAAAATTTTCAAAGTGGAATTTTCAAATTTTCACAAATACAATTCAGACAAATATATTTTATTGTCTGATAGAGTGGTTCCTTGCCTTCATTTTTTATATGATCAATATGAGTGACAAAGAAGCATTTGCCCTAATACCCAAAATATCATTCAGTTATATTCAATTGTAATTAAATTTTAAAAGTTTACCAATTTTACATTATTTGTATTAATATCTTTATATTTGAAATAATTCTTTCATTATTTTAAAATATTATTTTTTTAATTTGTGCCAAATGTTTCTAAAAAAATAGTTCACATATTTAAATATGTGTGTAATAGTTAAATATGTCGTTACGTCATAACATATTTAACTTTGGAGTCAAATATGTAGTAACGTAAGCTCTTACGTCGAAACATATTTAACTCGGCATATTTATCTTCACACACATAAATATTTGCATGGTAATTAATTTTTTTAAATGATTGATAAATGTAAAATTCATGTTCAGCATTCAAAAAATAGTAAGAAAACATGAATTGCAAGAAGAAATTATTCCAAAAAAATATTTGAAAATTAATTATTTGAAAAGACAGAGAAATAGGGAAATAACAAAAATGCAAATAAAACAGCAAAAAACAGGGCAGTTTTACTAAACATTTTACCATCAAAAAGTAATTTTCGTGAATATCAAAGATAGGATTTTGAATATAGGACCAAGTTTGTAAAACAGCAGAATGGCATTTTTTCTAACATCTTTTATTTGCCTTATAAGCATAAATTTCTTATAAATTTCATTAAATTCATCCATTTTAACATCTTCTGGGAAATGCAAAACTAAAGGAATTACAGAAATATTGGTATCGATTAATTGGGGATTTATTACGTCAATGTTTTGAATGATTGCATTTAATTTGATTCAAAAAAATTTTTGCAATCAGTTTTTAATACTAATTTGTATGTTGAAATATCCATACTTGAAAGACTTGCGATTACTTTACCGTATAATATCATATGTAGACACATTATGGAAATATAACTTTTGGGAAATAATTCTTAAATATTTAAACTTTTTAAAATTACCGTACAAATGTAGAAATTACCTGCCTACCGTACGGAGGTCTAAATTACCGTACAATACGGTAATTACCGTACGGTTAACATCACTGATTTAATTCAACAATAATATGTAATTTTTTTTGGAGTATTTGGGGCAGCAGTGACTCTATCATACGTAAACAGCACAAACACCCAACAACAACATTCTACAATGTGGAATGAGATGAAATGAGAATTACAAATCAAAAGCACGCATGCGTAATTTGTATGTATTTGAGTGCGTTTGGTTTATTTTTGTTGTTATTTTTTTTCAATATACAATTGTGCAAGACTTCCCAGCAGTTCTAGGAGACAGTACCGAACTAGTGATTTTAACCATCATTTAGGGTGGGAGCTAGTTACTTCAATAGCCACGTGACTAGTCATTTTAACACGGGCATGTCCTAGGCAGGGGGTCAATTGTCTCTTTTTGATTACAATGGGACTGTCTAATAGCTGGTCCAAAGTAGGCAACGCATTGGATTCACAAACTGGTTACATAGCGTCAGTTACCTTGCTAGCTTTGTAACTGGTTACTTGATCAGTTACTTGACTAGTTATTTTAACACATGCATGTCCTAAGCAGGGGGTCAATTGACCCTTTTGATTACAATGTGACTATTGGATAGCTGATCGAAGGTAGTCAACGCTTCTGGTGGGTAAAATAAACTGCAGTACAAAAAAAAGTTTGAAGTGACTTCACCATAGGTTGCTAAGAGACACTAAAGTGACTATTGACTTCATGCTATGTTAAATGCGATATCAGTATACTTAAGCAAAAACAAAAATAAACTGTATGAGAATTATATTAACACAATTTGTAAAAAACCAGTTTGTACGAATTACTCACAAAACGTTTAAAGTGACTACACTCTAGATTACTTAGAGACACTTAAGTGACAATTGTCTTCACGCTAGATTACTTGGGATGCATAAAGTAACCAATTGTCTTCTCTCTGCACTACAAAGTGCACACACGTGTCAAATGACCAAAATATATAAAATGGAGTCAGCCAAGTGATAAGACATTTGTGACAATTACTGTCTTTAAGGGATACATTGACTACTTGCTTAACTGCTGGGTTGTTTTGTTTATTTGGTTAGTTTTCACTGAACAGTCGTAGTGTAAATACGGTTTTATGATTTTCTTCATGTTGTTGGCACTGTAGGTCTTGTATTTAGTATATATATTAAGGTATACTTTGGTGAAGGGTATATAAGATTCGGCATAGCCGAATATAGCTCTATTACTTGTTTTTGAATATATTTATTTTGCCACATGTATTTGGAATTCTTAGTGACAAATTTAATCAAATTCGTAGCATCTGGTGTAAGTAAATACTGCTGAAAAGTTCTACAATTATCATCAAATGGAATTTATACTTTCAATAGAAAAATATTTTTAATTGTCAAAAGTTATATATATTTTTGAAAAATAAACAAATGTTTTTGACGTGGCAAATTAATTTGATGGAAAATTTCTAAAATTCCTTTTTAGCTTGACAAATGAATTTTTTTTTTGATTCTTGACACGCATTGAAAAAGCTCGATAATCAAGCCCATCTGGCAACCCTAAATCCAGCCCATTTTCAGCCAAACACCGCACAGATGGATTTTGGTGTCAAAAAGTAAATTTTTCAAACACTCAATTTCAAAAATCAAATGATGCAGTTTTGTAGAGAAATGTTTAAAGATTAAATGTACACTTATAGTTTTAGGAATTTTTTTCTTTTTTTCTAAATTTAAGTAAAGTCCATGCAAGGGTGTTAAGCAAAAAATGGACTTATATTTTCACGTAATTCAGTGGTTTATGTATGTATAATTTTAATAATAATACCATTTATCTTTAACATATTTGAAAAATATAACATTTCTCCATAAATAAAAAAAATATGGGGATATCATAAATCGTTAAGAAGATATGCCCAAATATATGTCTCTAAAAATTATTTTATTTTTGATTTTCCATGGGAAAAAAAATGTAGCCCCACTTTCCCCCAAGATGTTTCTTTAATAAAATGCCAACTTTCTTGTTTTGATTAAATGAAAAAATAGTTTTCGGAAATTTTCGGAACAGGATGAAAACTTAAAATTTTTGTCGAATAATAAACGAAATATCAAACAAATTCTTATCTATGTATGGGTTTCGTGGGCGGTGGGTGTGACCGATTTTATTGAAACTCGGCATGCGGTCTTCTTTTGCTTCAAAAAATATATGTACCAAATTTCTAGACTTTTACTTGGATAGGAAAAATTTTATGCGAAAAAATCCATTTGGACTGTATGGGCAGTGGGCGTGGTCAATTTTGATAAAATTTTATTTTTTTCTTAGTTTGGTCCATATAATTCTCTGTGCCAAATTTCAGCGCTCTACGACCACTCCTTATAGTTTTTGCCAAAAAATGTATGAAGCCATCCCTCTGTGCACCGTATAGTGATAAGAAATTAATGTGTTCAAAGTTTAAATACTTTTGCAATTATAGTTCCTCAGATGTTGGAAATAAACAATTTACATTGTATGGAAGGTGCCACTCCCACAAATTCAATACCGCCAATGTAAAATGCTAAAGGTGCACTTCGGACAAAGTTTGAAGACTTCCACAATTATAGCTCTCCAGATATTAAAAAATAATTATTTACGTCCCGTTTTCGGTTAAACTACATACAGTGCTAAGAAATCGATTTTTATAAAGTTTGAACATTGTCACAATTATAGTTCTGCATATATTTTAAAATAACTATTTACTATATATGGGTGGTGCCACGCCCATTTGTACAATCACATCCATATGTCTTTAGATACATGTTTAGATTTATGTTTAAATACAATTCAATTCTTTTAAAATCTTAAACATGTTTCATTTGGAATAAGTAAGGATAAGAAAAATCCAACTGGTGCAGAATAGACCGAACATATTGTAAATTAAATTATTTTAGGGAGAAGCCATCCCAAAGTGGACAGTAAAGCGCTATTTTCGGATTTTATATACATATATTGTGTTCATCAAATCCAATCACAGCAGTTGACTGCAGTCACTTTCCGGTACAGACTTTTATAAAAGTATACATTAGACCTGTAACCACTGTTGCCAGATTTCCCAATTTATCGGCATTTTGGCGATTTTTGGTCGGAAAAATGGCAAAGTGCGATTTGCAAATTTTAGTACTTAAAATGACGATTTTATGAAAAGTCTATATTTACATCAAGGTTTTCATATAATCTTTTAAGTAACAAATAGAATGAATACAAATTTAACTGTAATTGTTTTTGTAAAAAAGAAGATTATATATAAAAGCAGAATCCGAATTTAAAGAGCTTAAATTACATGATTTTAATAATTTAATGAACCAAACGTAAATGTTTGTTAAGATTTTTAAAAAATTTGTGAAATTTTTAATTTTAGTTGTACGCCAATGTATGTATATAACATCTACTTGAAAGATTTCTATAAACCTATACTAAAGAATTATTAAAGATAATTAAGCCTTGATTTTCCCGAAATTGAAACATTGTTGGTGCGAATTTGTATACGTACGAAACGTTTGCTAAATTGTTTTTGTACATGACTTATATGTAAGTCGTAGCCTTTTGTAAGCCGACCTTCCAGATTTTATTTAGCAACCGAACCAGAACCATTCATGTTTGTAAGTTATTGAGAGCCTTCGGAAAGTTTATTTCAACAGACAGACCAACATCGAAATATAGACTACTCTATTTATAAGGATCGTAAATGAAAAATGTGGAAAATAATAACGATATGATAAACTAGTATTCAATAGCTTATCTTATTATATAACACCTATTTTATAACATTAATTATTTTAATATGTGAATTCTTTATTGGATTGTTAGTTTTTTCTAAAATTTCGCAAAAAAAACTACGTATTTTAATGTTTTCCTATTTTTTGACGATTTCAAAAATATTTTACCGATTTTGACGATTTTTTAGTCCAATTTTGACGATTTTATACCAAAATTATCTAGCAAAAGTGCCTGTAACTAAAAAATATATTTGAGGACAATCGGATAACGATAACCCGTGCCTGAAATCGATTGAATGTTGTAAAATTGAATAAAAAAATGGGACTAATTTTGATTAAAAGGTACCGCTATTTTTTGTATTATTTTTGTAACTTTATTTTGGCTCGGAATAGGTTGTTTTGCCAATTCTTTAAATCTTATACTGCAATCAGCCTTAGGTGAAGTTGGCGATACAATAACAAGGGTAAGAAAAATAGTGGAATATTTCCACAGAAATTCCCAGGGGCTAATCAGATTACATGAAACTCAAAAACAAATGGGAATGCCCGAACTCAAGCTGAAGCAAGACGTGGAAACTCGGTGGAATTCTACATACCTCATGATGCAGAGAATAATGTCAACTAAGAATGCTTTAATTTCCACTCTCCCTTTGAAACGTCCCGATTTATTGCTATCGCTCCAGGAGTGGGAGTACATAAACGAAATAATTCCAATTCTGAAACCATTTTATGAAGTTACTGTAGAAATGTGTGCAGTAAATAATGTTACACTTTCAAAAGTAACAGTTATTTGCAATATTTTATTTCAAAATGTGTTTCCACGGATATAAAAGTATCGGCCATGATTTTTAAAATTAAAAATGAGCTGATATCTCGTTTTGGCGACTATGAAAAGCATGCGTTATATGCCGAAAGTACTATTTTGGATACCTGTTTCAAGAGAAATGGAGTTAAAAGCGATTTATCGTATGAGTCTACTATAAAAAACTTAAGAAGTAGACTATGTACAATAAGGCATATTGGCCACATCAGTGCCATGCGAGCGAATTTTTTCAGCGACAGGCTAAATTGTAAATGATAGACGTACACTCTTGAAACCAAATAAAGTGTCAAAGTTGGTTTTCTTTACATCGCAATATGTAATTGTTTAAGTATTAATTTTGCTGAACTTATTTTTGTTTTTAAATATTTTTATTTTGTATTCTTTAAATTAAAACATGTATAATTAAAAAAGTTAATTTATTTTTGGGTTTATTTAGTTATATTTTAAAAATAAATAACTAAAAAAATAAATAGAAAAAACAGTAGAAAAGTAAAATACATTTATTTTTTACTGGCGCTTATGCAACTAGAAATATATAATTCAAGTTTATTATATTTCAAAATTGGTTATTTGTTTACAAAATTGTAAACCATTAAGTTGTGAGTCATTTATTCAATGATTTCCGTACATTCCAGATTTAACACCTGATGATATCTTTCATTCCCTATCACCAACCATGGTAAACATCAATTGAACGAAGTTGTAGTTCACGTAGGTCGTTCAAAATAAAAAAGAGCGATTGAACTAGATAAGCTACCTAGTTCATTTGTGAACTATGAACTAATATGAGCGGTCATTGAATTGAACTATTAAGCACAAGTCTAATATTTTGTTTTGTTTTTCATCATTTTGTTTTCCTAATATAATTTTTTGTTTGTATTGTAATTTTTCATTTCTATATTTTACTATTTTGTTAAGGTCCAAAGATAATTGTCCTATTCAACAAATGTTCAGAATATTAAGATAGATTTAAACAAATTGTAAAAAAAAGTTATTAAGAAATCATTAAAAAGCAATATACGTTGCTAACCATATACGAAATATCATGGTATTTTGAGTCCAATGATAAGACTGCAACAAAAAGGTTTTTTTAATTGCCGCAGTCTTAAATAGAACAAAGCATTCCACTATTGCAAGACTTTATTATAATTCTATATAAATTTTAGAAGACGAATTTAGATATTAATCTACATACATGACGAATCAGTCGTAATTCAGCTCTGGGTGGAGAAAGAGCTCGCGCGTCATTGTCATTATCGCTTAAGGGCAATCAGGCCGTCCCTTTTTCGCTGCCTTCGAGAGTTTTGCGGCTCACTCTCGCATTGGATAATGATTGGCGTCGTCTAACTGTACCGCGTTACAGTTTCTCGAAGTTTGCATTGTCCACATGCAATCGTTTTTGGTTTTCATAACCTAACTTTTTAATAAATGATTTAAAGTTCCAGCTTCCTATATGAAGATATAGGTCGACTGGGAACTAAAATCAACGTGGGATAACCTGGCAATTTGAGAGTTTTTCAACTCCGCCAACCAAATTTAAAATTCTAAAAAAAAAAAATACATGACGAATGCTCCAAAATCCATTGTAATTTTTCACCAAAAAAGAGTTTTGAAAACATTCAAATGATAAAAGTGCTTTATGTAGTATTGAAACATTTTGAGAAATTTATCCGGTACATCCTCAATCAGTAGGGATCCTCAATCAGTAGGGATCCTCAATCAGTAGGGATCCTATAAACATTGGGCACATAAATTGAGAAAGTAAAATGTTATGCCACTAATTACTAAAAAAAAGTTTGAAGTATTAGGCAGTTTAAAAGGTGGGGCAAATCAATTGAAAAACAGTATTCAAATATGGAATTTTTTTAAGATATCGGAAAAAGGACCATTATTTACCCAATTTTACAACTTTCAATCGATTTCCGGCACGTGTTCTAGTTATCCGATTGAACTTAAATTTTGCAGTAATTAGTAATTAGACCCATCCAAAGCAAATCTATTTTTTAAGAGCATCTCTAATGTACATATACAATATACCGTACACTACGTTTGTGAGATGATGTTCGCAAATACTACGAATAAGGTACGGAACATTCTACACTACGTTTAGTTTTCTTTTTAGGGTAGATTTTAGCGTACACGTAGTGAACTTTTTAAGGTACACTCAGTTACTAAATTATAAGTACGATTTACTTTTTGGGCCTTTTTTTACAAAATATATTTTTATAAAAATACATGGCCTGACTTATTCATTCACTCACTCACTCATGACTGATGAGTCAGTCATGGATATTAGGGTGGGTCAATTTTTTTGACTACTAAGCGTATAGCAAATTCGTAATCCACGGAAAATTCTATGAACTTTTTCAGAAGAAACCATGGTTCTAAAATTAAAATCGAGCTTCCGGTTTTTTACGAGATTTGGAGCTCAAGACCTCTTTTGCTAGGAGACCTCGGGTATGTTCAATTTTAAAAATAACAATATTTCTTCGTTTGTGTTCCGATTTCAAAAAAATTACATATATATAGAAACTTCTCTTCGAGTACTACATATAACATCTCGTAGCTATCAATTATCTCTTATAGCGTAAGAGATATTGGCATTTGAATAATACATTTTTAACATTTTTACCCACCCTACTCCAGTTTTTTGATGACCGCGGTTTCAAATATTTTCCGATTTTTTATATATAACATAAAGAAAAAATTGATTAAAAATAATGATTGATTCCAAAGTTATGCTTAAATTTCAAAAAATTAAAAAAGGCGATTTTTCGTTATTTTTTTGGGGAAAAAGGAGCTTTTATTCTTTTTAAGTTATTTAAAAAAATTTCTAAGAAGATGTATAAAGAATATATAGCTACGAGATGTTATATGTAGTACTCGATGAGAAGTTTCTATCCACTGCCGCCCATCGGACAAAGTTGGAAGAATCTAGTAATTATAGATCTCAAGATATTTAGAAATAACTAATTACTTTGTATGGGAGGTGACTCACCCCGAGATCCGATCCTTCCCATTTTTTTATTAACTTCTTGCACTGATAAGAAATTAACTCATATGAAGTTTGAAGCCTTTCACATTTACAGTTCTCCAGATATTCGAAAATAACTATTTACTTTGTTTGGTAGGTGCCACGCCCACTAATTTAATACCGCCCATTTTCAGCCAAACCATGTAAAATAATAAGGGTTCTATTCGGACTAAATTTCAATACTTCCACAATTATAGTTCACCATATATTTGAAAATAACTATTTACTTTGTATGGGTGGTGTCACACCCCCTGTTCCGATCCGTCCCATTTTTAGTTAAAGTTTGAATATAGTCACAATTTTAGTTCTGCAGATATTCGAAAATAACTATTTACTTTGTATGGGTGGTACATATGGTGCCCTCTTTCGTCCTTTTGTGGTCCAAGTTAAGAAAAACTATATAGTCTATTATTGCTTCCAGGTAAACGAATACCTATGTTCCAAATTTCAATCAAATCGGTGCAGCCGTTTACTCTTGATTGTTTAAGAACTAAAGGTACCAATTTGACCGGTTTTCCCCCTTTAAATCTCTTTCTAGTCCAAGTATTAAAAAAAGATATAGCCTATTGACGCTTCCAAGTAAGGAAATATATGTCCCAAATTTCAATAAAATCGGTTCAGCCGTTTAGGCGTGATGCTCAAACAAACCAACAAACAAACAAACTTACAAAGACATTTATATATTTATATAGATTATCTAAAGAATAAAGATATTTAAATGATTTTCGATAATTAATTCCCATATTTTATTCAAGTCCTATTCAAAAGTAAAAATCTACAAACATATCCTAAAAAATTATAAATTTTTTCGCTACATAAAAATATGAATTTACAATTAAACACATTTATAAAAAGACATATCTTTCGATTTTCTTACTTCTCCGTCATTATTTTTGTATTAAATATACCAATTTCTGCCTTCATCAATACTCCACATGTTCAACAAAATCTTCGCTAAATGTACGCTAAAAATACACTAAACGTAGTGAATGTGTACAATGTACCGTACCTTATTCGTAGTGTTTGCGAACATCTGTACACAGATAAAAATGAAAATGCGCTTTAATTACAAAATTCATTGAATTGAGTAAAAAAATATTTAGATTACAACCTATTAAGAAATTCGCAAATTCAAGTAACCAAATTTAATTGGAAATATTAGGCAACATTGCCAATTAAAAAAATATTATATTAATTAATATATTTAATTGAAGT
Source organism: Calliphora vicina (assembly GCF_958450345.1). Lineage (NCBI taxonomy): Eukaryota > Metazoa > Arthropoda > Insecta > Diptera > Calliphoridae > Calliphora > Calliphora vicina. The sequence goes on from NC_088780.1 coordinate 72,249,876, forward strand.
ACTACAAAAAATTCAAACAAACAATTAATTGAGTCAATTAACATTTTGTTTGAAAATTACCAATTAATTTTTTGTTTAATTTGAGTATCAACGTTAATTAAAAATACTTCTTGGAACCAATTATTAATTTAATTGTTTTAATTAATAAGTTAATTGGTGCAGGTAAACAAATTAATTAAAATTTTAATGGATTTAATTAATATTTTACTTGGTTATTTATACCCCCATAAAAAATTTCTTTGAATTTTATAAAATGTTTTTTATTAAAAAAAAATAAATTTTAATTCAATTTAAATAATTATAATGATACAATTGTATAATTTATAGATAATTAATATTATTAGATAATATATATGTACATAGTTACAATATTTAATAATATGGCACAAAATTAATACAGTTCTAATTAACAAAAACAAATACAATACATTTCACAAAACTATTTTAATTTAATTTTAATTTAAGGTCAAATATAATAATTAATACTGTAGTTTAAAAATTTCGTGTTTTAAAGTTGACACCTTTACAAATTTTTTTGAGGTAGGCATGTCGTAAAAAAAATCTTGTATGAAATTATAAAAGATTTCAGATTCCTCAGGAAACTGAAGATTAAATACAAAAAATACTTTAAATAGTAGGTCAAATGCATTTATAATATTTAAAAATGGATACTTAATACCATCGAAATAAACAAAGATGGATTTAATATTTTCTAAAGAACCTGAAATTAATAACTTTGGCTGGATACTACGCCCTTGAAGTACGAGAAGTTTCAATTTAATGTTGATTTCTTCTTCAGTTTCCGCCAAAATTGCAAAACTTTGCTGCGAATCTGGTACAGAGAACTTTTTTCGTACTTTGGCCCCACTTTCGTCTGAGGTGACTTTTTGTGTTGGGGGGAATAAATGATGAATATTCCAAAGTGTTGTTAAAATTTTAGATTCTGAAAAGATATTTAAAAAAATGAATTAGAAATTTTAAATATTTTTAATAAAAATAAAACTTTTACCTACCTTCATTTAACGAATTTATTTGCTGCATTTTTTTTGAAATAGCTGAACAGGTAATTTTAGTCTGAAGCAAATAGATAACCTTTTCTCCATAGTTTGACCATCTTTCGTTAAATTTTTTTGCAATAGGAAATTTAAGTTCAAAATCTATATTGATCTTTTAAATGAAATGAAAGATTTTAAATTGTGAAAAAGTTATTTTTTTTTAAATAAAACATAACTAACCAGAAGTGAACCAGACGGCTTTTTGTATTCAGGCCAGAGTTGAAAAATGTCGGCAGTATTTTTTGATTCCGTAATTTGCTGAAAACGATAATTAGCACATTTTCGCCAGTATAGGTCAAACTCGTCTGCTGTAATTGAAGGCAACCTTAAATATTGCAATGCGACGGCCATATTTTCTTCTGAAAGAGAAAAAAATTATTATAATTTCTTAAGTTTTTAATCTGAGTTAATTTGGTTTTATTCTCACCTATCACTTCATCGTCTTCTGGTGATGATTTTTCTTTGAATATGTCTTTGGAAAGCCTAGATAATAGATTTTGCCTCGTTTACCATTCGAGTAAAATTCCTGGAAATATTTTAGATATTACAAAATTATTTTGTATATTGAAATAAATAGCAAAACTAACAATTTGTTCGGACGGAAAAATTACGCATATCTGCCTTTCAATATCAGCACAGTCTGAAATGGAACAAGCTATCCCATTAGCTTCCATATATTTAGCAATAGTTGTAATTAGTATATTTCGTTGTTCCTCATGTAAAATGTCATTTTTCGCATAAAATTTAAGGATTTCCTTGCCATTAAACGTGTTCGCTAAAATTTCATTTACAGAAACAAATTTTAACTTCTGAGAACTATCTGAAGAAATATTCATTGCATTTATTTTTCCTCTTCTCTAAACAGTTTTCAAACTTCGCTTGGTCACCAACGGATAAATCGTTGAATAATTTTGAAATATGATGTGCTTTTAATATTTTTAATACTTCAATCGTTATATCTTGTTCTACAACGATAAAGTAAAAATAAGAAATTTTCAAATTAAAATAATATAAATATAGCCATACCTTTTAATTTATTATACAAATGCTGCAGGTTCCATTGTTTTAACAAGTTACTCAAGTCCATATCGATGGTAAAAATATCCATTTTTGAGGCTTTAATATATATTAGTATAAAATTCTTTTGGTTTTAGAAATGTTTTTCTATTTTGTGATTCCAGGGCTTCAAATGGAGGTCCCACAATATCAAGAAGGCTGACAATAGTATATCTGTTTGATATTGATTCAAATTCGTAAGCGCCGTAATGATTATTAAAAACTGTCAACATTTTTTTACAGCAAAATAAAATTTCATTAGTTTTTGTTTCAATAATAAAAAAAATTTTAAATATTTCAAAATCAGTGCTAAACTTACACACATTTTTCTGTGCAGTGTAATTATATCCCCATATATCAGCCCCTAAATAAAGCGAAAAGTTTTCCATAGACATGTTTAATTTTTGGCTTACTTTTTGCTTAACATTTATGTCCAGAAATGGTTTTCTAAATATATTTTGCAACAGGTTAGTTGAAAGTAAAAAATTTGCAAATTTTATTTGTTGTTTATGAGAAAAACTTTTCGCTATATTTTTTCTTGAGGTTATTATGTGGGAATAAATTTTAAACTCCTTATGTTTATTTTCAAATTTAAAACTCCACAAGTTTCTAAGCGGCCCACAATATTTCATAGCTGTGGAATAGTGTAAAAGTAAATGAAATTTTGGAGTTAGTTTTCTTTTAAACAATATTAAATAATTTTTATTTAAATTTTCAATTTTAGTTCTGACTTGATTTATTAAAGGATCTGAGATTTGAAAACATAAAAGATCATCTAATAACTCGAAGAAATTTAACAAAAATTCCCAAACCTGGTCATCTTTTGGAATAAAATCTCCAATTAAAATAGTAAAATAAAAGCAAAATGCCATCATTTGCTTTGCCGACATTCTAAGCTTGTGTTTTTCTAATTCAGGATAGCTAACATTAAGTTTTTCACTTCCCTTATCATGAGACTCATACCGAAAACTACTAAGACGATCATTAAACTCTTGAAGTGAAAAATATTTCATTTTTTTAATAAAATATAATATAGATTCACTTAATATAAGATGGCAAACGCCTTCATAGAGGTCATGCATAATGTCAACTGCAAAGTTTTCTGTGCAGTGGAAAGTTGGTAAATCATTGAAAATACAGATTGAGCTAATTCCAGTTTGAGACATTAGACCTCTGTCTATTGATTCTCTATAATTAATGCGGTTTCGAAAAATCTCTTTTCTTTCGGAACACTCTTTATGCGATTCGCATTTTTTAATCAAACAAAATCTACAAAAATAATGGGAGGAAAATGATTTTGAAAATCCTAGAATTACGTTTAATCCTAAGTTATCCCCTAAAAGCAAACCCATTACAAAATGTATTTTTTTAATGCCACTATTTGCTTGAATTTCAATACCTTCGATTTCTAGTTTTTTCAATGTTTCTACTAATGGAGCAAAGCAATCATTACCATATCGTTTAATATCGGAAGAGTTATACGTACAGGCTAAAAACACCTCGTTTAACTTTGAAGATTTTGTTGGGACGCAAGGAAAAGAGTAATAGAAGTTACATATTGAATTTTTATTTGACTTGGCACCCAGCGGGTTATTAATTCCAAAATCGTCGTTATACAGAAAGAATGGAATCAATGTTTTATTTGGATATAACAATTTCTTTTCTTTCCAAAGCTCACCCTGAATAAAATTGGTAAACTTTCCACTACTTTCAATTGTTTCCATATGCCGCAAAACGTCGTCAAGGTAATTATTTTTTTCAAAGATATTTTTGAATTGAAATTCAAGCGGCATTATTGTGGCGTTTGATTTAGGATCATTGTTAATCTTGAATGTCTCAACACTACTAATAAGCCCCTTGTCACTTAGGGTTTTTTGTAATCTGAAGTCTGTTTTTACATTTTCAAATAGCAATTTCATATCTTTAACAATATTGGAAATTGGGGTTTCAATTAAATTGTCTTGCTTTAGACATTCTTCCATAAGATCGAGAACTGGGTTTAAAATATAAACTTCAACATAGCTTTTTATATTAAAAACATCAGAACGGGAAATATTGTTGAACGAATGCATTTTCGTTACAAAATTTTCCGCTGAATTACGGAGTTCTTTAAGTTTAATCTGATAGTTAAACAATTTTGGAACTAATAAGGGTTGTTTTTCTAAAATCGTAATATGTTCCTCAATATTACATTCAGAATTCTCTAAGATCTCATTACTAGAATTAGGAAAAGACTTAAAATGTCTGAAGACATGTCTCTTGTAGGAGCTTTTATTATAAAACTGTTGAAAACAATTTGTATATGTACACTTATGTAACACATTAGAAGGAAGTGCATAATTTTTAATGTGTTCAAATAGTTTTAGTGGAGATTCAAAAAACGTATCACACAAAAAACATTTAATTTTATTCATTTTCCAGTTTTTAATTATAAATTATAATTTTTCTAAAGTACAGCACTTTTTAAATACATAAAACACTTCTTATTTTAATTTTCGTTAGTTATTTTGTTTTACTTACAATTCTTTCTAATATGCAACTTGTTTTTACCGTTATAAATGTTGTTGTTGTTTAAATTTTTTAGCACTTATAAACACACTTTAACATTGACGTTGTCACCACGAAAGCAAAATAAGAACTAAAGTTGTTTTGTTCTTTTATTTTTAATTCAACCAAAATTAATAGGTGTTGCCGTTTTAAATATTTATATGTAGTTAAACTTCTTTACATGAAGACTTGATTTTAATGACATTTATTTACTTGTTTCATAGTATTAAAATAACTACACAACAACACTGACACCTGTTTATCGTTTTTTTTTTCATCATGCAGCATCTTGTTTACCAGAACAGCAAAAAAAATATTTCAAGTCAACAAAAAAATTTGTTGAATTAAGTAAAAATATATTTAACTTTTTTTTATTGGAAATATTTTATTATTTATAAGTGTTGTTTGGTAGCGCTTTATGCACTTGTAAAAAAAGCTCAAATATTAACATGTGTTTAACATGGAGCAATTATTTGAATTTTCTCCGGTTTTTATTTTTCTACACATTGATACCACTGTCAAAAAAAACCAACGATATTAATAAAAACAATTATCAAATCAAATAAAAAATTAATCAAAATTAAATTTTTTAACAATTATCCATTTAATAGAAAGAAAATTGGCAAAAATTTTTTCTGTGTACGGTATATATTATATGTACATTAGAGTGACAATTAGTTGTATGGAAAAAAATTTTTGTTAAAATTTTAAAGAGTGCCGGGTGGAATATTGTGACACTAGGCCTAAATGTTAAGTGCTGAAAATTTGAGCCAAATCGGGCAACGATTTCTGGACGCGCATCGAGGTCAAAGTTCAGATATATGCAAAATTTTACTGTTAATATGGAATAAATAGGTGAAACTCGTTGACTTTCTGCATTGTTTTCTAGAAATGTGTAGATTTATTTATATTAATGAATATTACATTAAAAAAAAAATTTTGGAAATTAACCCTGTATCTCCTTTGGTTCAAAATGACCCAAAAACTGTATTATCGCCAAAATTAGAGAAAAATGCAAATTTTTCAGTTTTTGAAAAAATTTTGCTACTAAATAAATACTTTTGCAATTGAATGCAAAAGAATCGAAATATGTACGTAATTATCGTTGTAATGAGATATAAATGACAAAATTTGATTAAAAAATTTTAAAGTTATTACAAATTCGCCAGACCATTACGTGTTTCAGGCCACTTGAACAAAAAATTTAGGAAAAAAATTAAGATATTTCGAGAAAAATTAAAATAAAAGCTCATTTTTACTTAAAATATGTCCATATTTACTTGTATATGAGTTTTTGTCTTCGTAGGGTACCGTTAACCTATTTGGAGGGATGGCCAAAAAAAATTATTTTTTTTAACGGCTGTTTCAAAACTCCATTTTCAAATTTTTAAAAATTTTGTTAAACAAATTTCAGATTTTTTCGATCATCACATTGGGGTTTATTGAGATCAAAATAGGGAATAAAAATATGAAAAAATTATGTCAATATCTCTTACAGTTTTTCCGTACCTGCGATTTAAATTTTGCGTTTTTCAAGAAAAACTAATTTTTTGTCCATATTTAGGCGAATGAGTCCAATTTCCTTACTGTTATAAATTTTAAGTAAAACCAATTCATAATATTATAGTCCTTGTAATTTTAAATATGTTCTGAAAGTTTTACTAAAATCGGAAAACGATAACCTTTGAATCGTGAAGGTCAAAGGTCAAATTTTTCAATATTTGGAATTTCTAATGAAAATATAGCGAAATGTTATATATTTTTGGGCAGATTTTCATGATACTTGAGGAAAATATATAATGGTGTCTAGCATTTACAACAACAGTACAAAAATGAATTTTAACCTTTAAGAGTACTTGGGGTCAAAATTGTTGTGTTTTTCGTGATTTTAAAAGTTGAGGGTAATTTGGACCCCAAGTGCTGCTAAGGGTTAATTTCCATTTTTGTGCTGTGATTTTAAATTCTGGACTTAATGTTATATTTTCCTCAAGTTTCATGAAAATCGGCCCAAAAATATATAACATTTCGCTATATTTTCATTAGAAATTCCAAATATTGAAAAATTTGACCTTTGACCTTCACGATTCAAAGGTTAACGTTTTCCGATTTTAATAAAACTTTCAGACCATATTTAAAATTACCAGGATTATAATACTATGAATAAGTTTTACTTAAAATTTATAACAGTAAGGAAATTGGGCTCATTCGCCTAAATATGGACAAATAATTAGTTTTTCTTGAAAAACGCAAAATTTAAATCGCAGGTACGGAAAAACTGTAAGAGGTATTGACATAATTTTTTCATATTTTTATTCCCTATTTTGATCTCAATAAACCCCAATGTGATGATCGAAAAAATCTGAAATTTGTTTAACAAAATTTTTAAAAATTTGAAAATGGAGTTTTGAAACTGCCGTTAAAAAAAATTATTTTTTTGGCCATCCCTCCAAATAGGTTAACGGTACCCTACGAAGACAAAAACTCATATACAAGTAAATATGGACATATTTGAAGTAAAATTGAGCTTTTATTTTAATTTTTCTCGAAATATCTTAATTTTTTTCCTAAATTTTTTGTTCAAGTGGCCTGAAACACGTTAATGGTCTGGCGAATTTGTAATAACTTTAACATTTTTTAATCAAATTTTGTCATTTATATCTCATTACAACGATAATTACGTACATATTTCGATTCTTTTGCATTCAATTGCAAAAGTATTTATTTAGTAGCAAAATTTTTTCAAAAACTGAAAAATTTGCATTTTTCTCTAATTTTGGCGATAATACAGTTTTTGGGTCATTTTGAACCAAAGGAGATACAGGGTTAATTTCCAAAACTTTTTTTTAATGTAATATTCATTAATATAAATAAATCTACATATTTCTAGAAAACAATGCAGAAAGCTAACGAGTTTCACCTATTTATTCCATATTAACAGTAAAATTTTGCATATATCTGAACTTTGACCTCGATGCGCGTCCAGAAATCGTTGCCCGATTTGGCTCAAATTTTCAGCACTTAACATTTAGGCCTAGTGTCACAATATTCCACCCGGCACTCTTTGAAATCTAAGAAAAAAAAATCGGCTGTCACTCTAATGTACATGTTCGCAAACTCTAAAATTTTTGTATGATATTTCGTACATTTTGTAGCGTATATGAAGATGTACAGTACAGTACACTAACGTACGGTAGAAATATATGCATGCCGTTGTTCAATTTTTCATTATTTATGTGAGTAAATTTGTATGAGTAAATAATTTATTTTTATTAATTTCTCCATTTCAATAATTTGTTGATCTATTTTAGTTCATGATTTTTAGATATAAAATGAAGGCAAAATATAACAATTGGATTGGCTTGAAAATTATTTTTACTAACAAGTTTGTGGGCTGCGTATAGGTATAAAATATAATAAAATATTTAAAAAAGAATGCAACTGAATACAAGACAGCATTGTTGGGAAAAATTTAGTTTTATTATACTACCTGGTTCAATCCATCCATTATTTTGTAACCATTTCAAGAAGGGTTTTTATGGTACTTGTAAAAATTGCCAATGCAAATTTCATGGAAAGTGTTTTTATACCCTTCACCTTCGTGAGAAGGGTATATATAAGTTTGTCATTCCGTTTGTAATTTCTACATTTTTCATTTCCGACCCTATAAAGTATATATATTCTGGATCCTTATAGATAGCGGAGTCGATTAAGCCATGTCTGTCTGTCTGTTGAAATCAATTTTCTGAAGACCCCAGATATCTTCGGGATCCAAATCTTCAATAATTCTGTCAGACAAATCGGTCCACAAATGGCTGAGATATGACGAAAAAACCAAGACAACCTCGATTTTTGACCTATTTTTGACCTATATCTGGATTACTAAGACACTAATATAGACAATATGGATATCTAATGATAGATATTTCAAAGACATTTGCAACGACTTATATAAGACCATAGTAAGATGGACCTACAATGGTTCAAAATCGTGTAATTGTGCTTTCAAAAATAAGGTGAATGGTGAAAGTGAGAACAGGACTAACCCTGATTGATTTATTGTATTTGTCAAACAACACTCGCATATGTAAATTGTTGGTGTTTTTTTTAGTTTCCGCTCTATTACAGTTCTCTATAAAAATTCAAAATATAAATTATTTTCGATAAAAATTAATTATAATTATCTAAAAAATAAAAATCTTTAAATGATTTTCGATAATTAATTTCCATATTTTATTCAAGTGCTATTCAAAAGTAAAAATCTACAAACATATCCAAAAAAAATTATAAAATTCAATCAATTTCTACCTTCATCAATACTCCACATGTTCAACAAAATCTTCGCTAAATGTACGCTAAAAAATATACTAATCGTAGTGAATGTGTACAATGTACCGTACCTTATTCGTAATGTTTGCGAACATCATCTCACAATCGTAGTGTACGGTATATTGTATATGTTAACACAAAAAAATTTGTATACCCCTAATATAAATATTTGCGAAATAATAAAAACTGCTAACGCAGCTCCAGGCGTGTTCCAATTTACCAATATTGCAAAAAAATTACATTCTTCATTACCAGGGAAACCAAAATATGCAAATGCATGTTTTTTCTGGTGAGTCTAATGAGCACATGGATAAGATATTTACACGTTTCAGAACTATTTAAGAATTTTGGCATCGATTTGTTAGTGCATATTTTTGCATATTTTACCCTTAAATGCATATTTTTGCATATATTTGTTTTAAGAGCATATTTATGTCATATTTTTGCGTTTTAGAGCATATTTTACTGTTTAATAGCATATTTTGACTTTATCAAAAACAAATTTTGTCTTACTTATTTTTCGCTGTTACAGGTTTTTACTTCCTTTGTTTAAAATTCAAAATTGAAAAATATATGGCTTTTTTTAATATAAAATAACCACTATTTTAATAATAGCGCCATCTAAATTTAAAATTTTAGTTCTAATTCAAACTTAACCGTTCTAAGTGTTAACAAAATATTGTCTTTTAAATTTGCTCCTATAACATCAGTTGATGTCGAAAGAACATTTTCTATGTATAAAAATGCTTTCAGATCCAATAGACAACGATTTTTATTTGAAAATTTAAGTCAATATTTTGTAATTTATTGCAATAATGACCTTAATTGAAGAAGTGACTTTATATTTACATAAAAAATCATCAAAAAATACCTCTCGAGGCCTTTACATAGCTTATTGTTTTTATGTTGTAATTAATTTTTGTTATACTTGTTCATGTTATTTTTGTTTATTTTATGTTACTTTACTTTTTTAGAAATGAATTGTATTGATTTTTTTAAATAAAAGTATAATTTTTTGCTAAAAATTATGTAAAAGTTTGTTTTTTTAAGAGCATATTTTTTAAATTTTAAGAGCATATTTTAAAGTTTTTACTGCATATTTAAAGCGCTTAAAATACTTTTTTTAGAGCATATTTCCGGTTTCCCTGTTCATTACCATGCAAATTAATATTTCAGTTTAAGTTATTGTAAGAATAAATTAAACAATTTTTGTTAGTTCTAATTAAGAATTGAATCAATAAAGTTGTATTTTTTTAATAAACAAAATACAAAATTTATTAACTGGTGCCCAACATAAAAGGATCATCACCTTTAATAAAAAAACACCCCATAGGCTGTAATTAAAGGACGATCCACAACCAAGGACTTCTAAAAAGTACCCCATAGGCTACAAGAAGGAAGAAATTGGATAAGCACCCACAGGCTGCGCAAGGAATAAAAGCACCCCAAAAGGCTTCAAAATAACAGCGAGAAAAGGACCGGTAACAACCATCCGAGTAAAGCCATAAGAGAAGTTGCTGACACCTTAGTAGGAGCTAAATTCAAAAAGGACCTGGTCGGACTCCAAGAATTGCTATGAAAGCTGTTATATTATTAATGTAAGAACAATAATATTTAATATCCTATATTTAAGAAAATATATAATAATAAAACTGTTGCGATTCCCAAGGGACTCCAACAGAAATTATAAAATATTTATAAATGTTAAGTGAAAAGTTGAAAAATTTTAAAGATATTACCTAGATTTAATCAAAAAGAAAGAAAACTATTGCGATTCCTACGGGACCCTCCAATAAGTGTCAATACAAAGTTTGATCCTATTATTATCTCTCAGAAATAACTAGCAAATTAAAATGTCTAATCCAAGCAATTTAGTCAGACCCCCGGTTTTGAACATAACAAATTTACAAGAAGCAGGTCGCGTAGATAACCGTATTGACAATTTAGAAGAGACAATCGCGAGAATTTGCGCACAACAGTGCCAAGTAGCAATAAAGAACTTCATAGACCCTAACTCGAACATAGGATTTGAGGACCAGACAATAGAAGACAGATATAGGAATAACTTGACGGACTTGGACAAAGTTCCTGATGTTGTGAAATGTCTAAAGGAATTCTCTGGCAGTTGTAGTGAATTCAGCTCTTGGAAAAAAAGTGTTGATAGAATTCTCAAATTGTATGATTCAGCCAAAGGCATTCCGAAATATTTTGCAATTTTGAGCACAATTAGGAATAAGATTACAGGCAGTGCCGGTGCCGCACTAGAATACTATAACACACCCTTTAATTGGGATTGTATCTCAAAATGTTTAGCATTACATTATGCCGACAATAGAGATCTGACAACACTGGAGTACCAAATGAATCCTTTAGTACAGGGAAACAGTACCATACAGGAATATTACCAACAGGTATACTCATACCTTTCTCTCATTATGAACAAACTGTCATGTATGGACATAGGTAGAGAAGCACTCGACCTTCTCGCACAAACATACAGAGATAAGGCATTGGATGCTTTCACCAGAGGTTTAAGACGTAACTTATCCCTGCACTTAGGTATGAAAGAACCGAAAGATCTTCCACAGGCACTCCATTTGTGCTTGAAAATGGAGAATCAATTCGCAAGATCACATTTTGCAAATTTACACAACCAAACTAACAAAAACAATACCAGACCTATGTGTAGTTCGAAATCCATTACCAAATCAAAATCCCTTTTTGCAAATTCAGTAGGCGCAAATATCGAAATCACTCACCACACCTTTATAAATTTATTTGGAAAACACGCCGATAAAATAAAATTCTTTTTGCTACCAACACTAAAAATAAATGGTATCTTAGGAAATGATAGCCTTAAGGAGCTATCAGCTATCATTTACATACTAATAAATAGAACACTTAAAATTCGAATAAAACAGAAGGTTTCCCAATCAGTAAATCACATTAATATCCGATCACACCACATGACAGAGCAACAAAAGGACAAACTAAAAGACGTTATTGAACACCATAAATCATTGTTTAGTGAACCAGACTAAAATTTGACTTATACAACAGCCGTAGTCACAACAAACAAATTAAAGACCTTTTAAAACAAGACATTATTCGACCTTCCAGATCACCCTATAACTCACCAATTTGGGTTGTACCCAAAAAGGCAGATGCATCAGGACAAAAAAAAATCAGAATAGTCATCGACTATCGAAAATTATATGAACAAACAGTGCCGGACAAATATCCGATTCCGGACATCAATTATGTTTTACCACAACTTGGACAAAATAAGTTCTTCTCAGTAATAGACCTCAAAAGCGGGTTCCATCAAATACCGCTCAATGAAGCCGATAGAAAGAAAACATCCTTTTGATTAAACAACGGTAAATATGAATTTACCAGGCTGCCATTCGGGCTGAAAAATGCTCCCTCCATATTTCAGCGTACGCTGGACGACATATTGAGAGAACATATAGGAAAAATATGTTTTGTCTATATGGACGATATAATAATTTTTTCCAAAAACGAGGAGGAACACTATAGGAACTTAGCAACAATTTTCAATACCCTCAAACTTTCAAACATGAAAGTTCAACTGGACAAATGTGAGTTTTTGAAAAGCGAGGTAGAATTTTTGGGATTCATTATTTCAGACAAAGGTATAAAAACCATCCCTAAAAAAGTCGAAGCAATTCTGAATTTTCCAACGCCAAGAACGCTGAAAGATCTAAGATCATTCCTAGGACTTTCAAATTATTATAGGCGCTTTATCAGGGACTATGCAAAAATTGCTAAGCCCCTGACAATACTTTTAAGAGGGGAGGCAGGACGTTCGTCCAAACATACCTCAAAAAAGATAGAAATTAAGCTCAACCAGGAGGCAATAGATGCGTTTAAAAAATTAAAAACCACATAGACTTCGCGAACCCAGACTTTAAAAATAAATTTGTCCTAACGACGGATGCTTCAAATTATGCTTTAGGAGCAGTACTGTCCCAAGACAACATACCAATCGCCTTTTTATCAAGAACTTTTAGCAAAACGAAAGAAAACTACGCCAGAAATGAGAAAGAGCTTCTATCTATCGTATGGTCGTTGAAATCACTAAGGAACTACCTCTACGGATCTACAAAACTAAAAATTTTCACGGACCACATTCCTTTGACATACGCACTAAATAACAAAAATTCAAACTTCAAATTAAAACGATGGAAAGCTTTTATTGAAGACTACAATTACGAATTACAATACAAGCCCGGTAGTGTTAATGTAGTTGCCGACGCTCTATCTAGACCATCTAATGAAAACTCTCAAATAAACACTTTGACTGCAACACAACATAGTGACGACAGTTCATCAAAAAATTTGATACAATTCACAGACGCTCCAATAAACGCTTTTAAAAATCAAATTATTATATCAAATGAAGAAAGTCAATCATCTCATAAGTTTGAAATAGTATTCCCAACATATCACAGGCACACTATATATGAACCCAATCCTACTACAGAATCTCTCACACATCTTTTAAGAAAATTTTTAAACCCCTCAGTTACTAATTGCATAAGAACATCTAACGAAATTTTAGGAAAATTGCAAGAAATTTATAGGGAAAACTTTACACAATACAGAGTTAAATATTCTCGGAACATTGTAACAGATCTAAAGAATGAAGAGGAACAAGAACATGAAATAATAAATGAGCATAACAGAGCTCATATAAATAGCGTGGAAAACAAAACAAAAATCTGTAAAGAAAATAAATACGATAGACACCCTAACAAGATTGCAATTCAGGAAACACCTATTCCACATTACCCCGGACAGATCATACACATTGACATTTTCATCACAGAAAAGAAAACCATACTTACCGCTATAGGCAAACTTTCTAAATTTGCCCAGGTTAAAATATTAAGATCTCGAGCTGCTGAATATATTAAAGAGCCACTTAGAGAGATGTTACTTTCCTTTGGTATGCCACAAATAGTAGTCGTGGATAATGAGAGATCATTTAATTCAACTTCAATAATTTTCATGCTAGAAAATCAGTATAAGATAAAAGTATTCAGAATACCCCCATACAGTAGTAGCGTAAATGGACAGATCGAGAGATTCCACTCTACGCTGTCAGAATTGATGCGTTGCATAAAAGCAGGAAACTCTCATAGTACCTTTTCGGTAATTTTACATATGGCTGCTTACGAATACAATAATTCTGTACATTCAACTACGAAGAGAAAACTCTTTGACGCATTTTTTTAGGTAGAGTTACAACAGATCCCCAAGAATTGGAAAAAACTAGACTAGGTATCATCCAAAGACTCACGGAAAAACAATTAGGAGACATTAGGCCGACGTTAAAATTTTGGACTATTCCAATTCACAAATAGAGACTATGAACTCCGGACTGGCGAAACTACAAATAGGAACCTTTAAACTGATTCACATCATTGAAATAGACAGATATCAAGAACTAATAGACAACCTTCACGAAACCCTACATAAAGACGTTGGACCATCTCATATTCTCCACCCTTTACTGAACCATGAATTGACAGAACTACAGGCTTACTTAGACCGATTGAAACCGAAAACAAAAAGGTCCTTAAACTTTATCGGTTCCGCTTGGAAATGGATAGCGGGAAACCCCGACCACGAAGATCTTGAAATCCTAAACCAAAAAACAAACAGACTGTTAAGAAATAATAATAGACAAGTAGTAATTAACAAATTAACAACAGAAAAAGTTAATGATCTTACACGTATAACGAATAATTTATTGGAATCTTTTAAAAAGAATAATAGTAATAATAATTCTTTAAAAGAACAATTAATAACACTATTAAAATATAAGTTAGATATTACAAAAGAAGAAATAATAAATATCCAACACGCCATACATTGGGCGAAAGTAGGTGTAGTTAACTCATTCATACTGAATAAAATAAATATTGTTAAAGAAATCATTAGTGAAGATTTTATACCTTTTGTAAACTTAGAATTTGCCGAAATAAAAATAGCTTCAGATCATAATTCACTTATCTACATAATAAGTATTTCAATGACAAATGTTAATGCATGTAACAAAATTATAGTAAGACCAACAAAATTTGAAAAAATTATAAATAAAGTAATATATAAAAACATTCTTATATGCGATAATGTAATGTATGGTATGAAAAATGATTGTAAAAGTTATAATAATATTACTGTTTGCAATCGAAATAATTTGTACAACTTGGAAACTGATACGTGTTTAGCAGATTTAATCCAAAGTAAACCCGCAAATTGCAGTTTGATAGATAACCGAGGTACACCCTCTATCGAAGAAGTAGCACGCGGAACGCTTTTTCTAAACCAATTTAATGGCACAATTCTCATCAACCACAGAATCTAAATGGGACTTATGTGATGCAATTCTCTAATACCATGTTCACACGACTGCATTATTCGTCATTCACGCTCTCATTCGTCATTCAACCCCCAATTACGAACTGAATTACATGATTCGCCATACAAAATTTCAAGTGCGAATTACCTTGTTCGTACGTAATTCAGTTTGAATTACCTTATGAATTACGAACGAATGACTGTCATCTCTAATTTTTATCGATTATTTATGTATCAAAATCAGCTGTCAAAACAAAATAAAGAAAAAGATTTTTGTATTAAATAAATAAATTAAAAGAAATAAAAAGTCTGATTAAAGTTAAATTCATTTGTAGAAGTAGCAGCTCTGCCATTCTTTCAGCCCACACCTCTAATAAAGGCCGCTCGCTGCCCTGGTCCCACTTGCTTGCACTTTTTCTTTTTTCTAATAATAAAAATAATAATTAAATTATATTTGTTTAATTAATAATGCTACAATTTTATGTTTTTACTTACCTTTTTTATCCATTGCCAAATTACAAATTTAAAATTCGCACCAAACAAACAAAATAAACAAAAAAAAACAAAACATGTAAAAAACAAGAAGAAGAAATAAATAAATGTCAAACTGAATTACGAATGATGTCGTGTAAACAGAAGAAAAAAAACAAGAAGAAGAAATAAATAAATGTCAAACTGAATTACGAATGTTGTCGTCTAAACAGGTTGATTCGCAATCGTAATTCAAAACTTGAATTAAGTAATTCAGACTGCCGTGGAAACATGGCATAATACTTCTGTAATTATAAATGATAAAATCTACAACTTTTTCGATAGGACACAATTGCAACCATTACCATTTGAACCAACATATAGAGGAAACCTTATCCCTGGAAATGGTAAAAGAAATAAGAACAAATAACACAGAAGAAATTGATTTGCTAGATATTAAACATACAAAAGGCTTTGCAGTAAATTTCGGATTTTTTCTAGTTGCGATATCCTCCATAGTCGCATTACTGATCAAGATGAAACCTTGCAAAAGGAATACCAGATCGGTGATCATTCCTACGGTAATTAATACATCCATGCCTGAATTGTCAGAAAGGAAGCAATCAGAACATAACGGCATAACCAGAATCGCGGATATTCCATACTTTTGACGAACGGAATTAAGAGGGGAGGTGTTAACACAAAAAAAGTTGAATACCCCTAATATAAATATTTACGAAATAATAAAAACTGCTAACGCAGCTCCAGACGTGTTCCAATTTACCAATTTTGCAAAACAATTAGACCCCTTTCACACTATGCAATTTAGTTACGCAAGTCTCTTGCCCAACAACAAAACAGCATGCAAAATTTTCTTCTCCTTAACCCGACATTACCTCTGGCGACTACAAACACAAGAGACTTGCGCAACTAAATTGCCTAGTGTGAAAGGGGTCTTACATTCTTCATTACCATGCAAATTAATAATTCAGTTTAAGTTATTGTAAGAATAAATTAAACAATTTTTGTTAGTTCTAATTAAGAATTGAATCAATAAAGTTGTATTTTTTTAATAAACAAAATACAAAATTTATTAACTTATATGTACATTAGAGTGTCCCTTAGAATTAAATTTTTTGAAATGTTGAGTCGGTACCCCCTTTCGTAATGACAGAAAATACTACCAAAATAATTTTTATCTTGTTTAAAGAAGGGCAACCCGTTCCGACTTAGCGATTTAGTTTTGAGGTGCATTTAAAAGAGGAAAAATTCATTTTTTTCAGTTTTTGTAAAAATTTTGCCATTAAATAATTACTTTTGCAATTTAATTTAAAAGAATCGAAATGTGTACGTAATTGTCGTTCTAATAAGATATAAAAGACAAAAATTGGTTAAAAAATTTTAAAGTTATTAAAAAATCGCCAGGCCATTAACGTGTCTCAGGCCACTAGAACATTAAATGTATGAACAAAATTAACATATTTTGAGAAATATTAAAATAAAAGCTTATTTTTACTTAGAATATATCCATATTTATTTGCATATGAGTTTTTGTCTTCGCAGGTACATATAACCAAAAAAAATATTTTTTTTAACTGCAGTTTCAAAACTCCAATTTAAAATTTTTAAAAATTTTGTTAAACAAATTTCAGAATTTTTTGATCAAGAAAGTATGAAAAAAATATGGCAATTCCTCCTATAGTTTTTCCCTACCAGCGATTTAAATTTTGAGATTTTCGAGAAAAACTAATATTTTGGCCATATTTTGGCGAATGAGCCGAATTTCCTTTCAGTTATGATATTTAAGTAAAAACTATTCAGAATAATATAGTCCATGTAATTTAGAATATAGTTTGAAAGTTTTACTAAAATCGGAAAACTTTAACCCTTAAATCGTGAAGGTCAAAGGTCAAATTTTTCAATATTTTTAATTTCTCATGAAAAGATAGCGAAATGTTATATATTTGTGGGCTGATTTTGATGAAACTTAAGAAAAATATAACACAAAGCCTAGTATTTACAAAAACAGCAGACAAATTAAAATTAACCCATAATAGCACCACCAAAATTTATTTTGGTAGTATTTTATGTCATTACGAAAAGTTTCAGGGGGTACCGTCTCAACATTTCAAACAATTTAATTCTAAGGGACACTCTAATGTACATGTTCGCAAACTCTAAAATTATTTTTAAGGTATTTCGTACATTTTGTAGCGAATGTGCATGTGTACTTTACATGAAGATGTACAATATACTAACGTACGGTATGTTAGTGTATTTTTTTTCGAACTCTGGTCACACATGGCAAATATTTGCCCAAAAAAGCGTAACCATTTTCTTTAGCACAAATTTGTTTGACGTGTTTTCTCTTACAATTGTTTTGTAAGATCAAACAGCATCAAATAAAATAAAACTAAATTAAAATAAGTTTTTGGAATAAATAAAAGAATTCAAATATATTGGCCCATAATCATAGTCAAACACTAAAGTCGGTTCTTTTTAAAAACAACTTTAAAATAAAAACTTGCTTTTTATTAATTGGCAACCATAGTCAAAATTAAAGTATGTTTTAAATTGAACCGACTTTAACTGGGTGCCACCGCAAATGTAGAAAATGTTTTCATACAATATACAACAAAAAACAGACAAGTGGCAACACTGAACAGCTGACATACAAATTAAAAAAAAAATCCAAAAAACGTAAACAATAAAATTAACCGGGACAGCTAAAGAAAGAAAGTTGTTTGTTCTGGAAAAGATAAGATTAACATCATAATTACGATATTTTGGTACTAATTTTATTGATAACTGTTCAATAATTGCAAAATCTCTACCAATATCTTGTAACTTAAACATTTTTTACTTTGCGAAGAACAGCTGATGCTGTTGTTAAACGAGTTAAAAACAAATTCAGCTAGTTTTATATTTAGAGTCGACTTCAGCGTCAGAAGTATACTTTAACTTGTCTATGATAGACCTAAAGTCCACTCTTAAGTAAAGTCGAGTTTAATTCTCTTAAAATGTACTTTATTTTTGACTATGATTATGGGCCATTTTATTTAGTGGTTACGTCTTTTTCGTCAAATATTTGTCATGTGTGACCCTACCTTAAGAAACTCGGAAATCTAAAATAAAGATTTAGTTTGAAAATTTGAAAACTTAAGTAAACACATAGAATTTATTGCTAAATATAATGAAATGAATTGAAACTATTTTCATGTAGTACCAAAGTCAATAAAATCAAAATTTAATCCTATAATAACCAAATTTAATTTAATATTACAAGTTCTTGATCAGCAACTTTTTCAAGATGATTTAAATTCGTTTTATTCATGGTGTAAAGAAAATCATATGAAATTAAACCTAAAAAAGTGCAAATATATGCAAATATATATATATTTGTTAGAAAGAATCCAATACCGGCAGACTATGTTTTTGAACTACATCAGCTTGAAATGGTCGATAAATTTTTAGATCTGGGAATTTTACTGGATTCCAAGCTAAATTTTATTTCACATATAACAATGACAACAAATAAAGCCAGAGGTGTACTAGGATTTATGAAACGTTGGGCTAGGGAGTTCAATGACCCTTATGCCACTAAATCTCTATACACATCCCTGGTAAGACCTATCCTGGAATACTGATCCGTAATATGGGACGTTGGGCTAGGGAGTTCAATGACCCTTATGCCACTAAATCTCTATACACATCCCTGGTAAGACCTATCCTGGAATACGGATCCGTAATATGGGACCCTATATATAAAAAGCATTCTGATGCTATTGAATCTGTACAAAAACAGTTCCTACTCTTTTGTCTTCGTGGATTAAATTTCAACCCAATAAATCTACCTTCATATTCTGCAAGATTGGCTTTACTTAAACTTCCAACCCTGAAGAGCCGAAGATCAATGTTAAACATTTCATTTATTTGCAACATAATCAATGGTAGTGTAGGTTCCGGTTTTTTAATCCAAAATATCTCATTTAATGTGCCTCATCATTTCATTTTGTTCTATTATCGGTGAAATTTATTAGAGCGAACTTTGCCAATGCTGATCCAATAAGGAGAATGTGTATGGAATTTAATAAATATTACATGTTAATTGATTTTTCATTAAGTAACAATATAATTAAAAACAACATTACTGCTTATTTGAATTCATAATTTTTATAATAAGTTTTTTTTATTACATTTATACAAATAATTGTTAATTGCCTGTAAGGATAATTTTCCATAGGCTAATAAATAATAAATAAATAAAAATATTTTAGTTACTGCCTATATATTTTTTTAAAGAAAACTTTGAAATCAAACAATAATCAACTATTTGTAAGTGAATATTTTTTATATTTTAAGAGTATATTTTTCGTTTTTAAGTGCATATTTCATGCGCATAAAATCAATTTTTAGAGCATATATTTGGATGCCCTGGTAATAATTTATTTCTTTCTCTTTGTACCATAAATTAATATAGATAAATTATATTGTAAATTTACTATACTTGAGAGAAAAGACGTTCAAATTTGTCTGTTTTCTTTAAATTTGGTACACTAATACACTTTTGCATTGCTAAATAAAATACAAATTTTCAGCAAAATCGGATGAAGGACTTGCCTACCTGCCATATATCCTGAATATTAAAAATTACATTTTAGCTAAAATATTGATTAAAATGTCTTACACATTTTCAGTTTTCTCTAGAATTAAGGTGTTTCATTGTATGACAAATTTAACCTTAAAGACAAGGACTCCTTTTACTTCCATATAAGCCTAATTTATATAAAATTCGTTCGACGATTTTATACAAATCGAAATACTATTTTTTGAATATTCTTGAGATAATTCACTTAATTTATCCAATTTTCAATTGCAAAATAAATGCTAATAATTATAAAAGTTATTTATTGGAAATATATTTTTTTTTAAATAATTATATTAAATTAAATAATATACAAGGGTATATGTATTAGTCTCAAATTTGCTAATTTTATAAACGGTAAATTAAAAATTCATATTCAGTGATTTTTATTTTTTAATTTATAATTAAGGATTGTTTTTAGTTTTATTAATGACATTTATAATAGCACTGTTTACTGAATTTAGTTATACGCGTATTAAAAAAGTTTACTTTTTCAAATAGTTTTGTTTTTTCAAAATGTACATACATTACCAATTTTTTCTCTTACAAATTTATATATTTTTATTATTCTTTTACTTGAAGATACTGAAACCAGCAATCAGTCAAGTCTAAATGTTTTAAAACAACCATATTGATAAAAAAATATTTTGTAAGAAGTTCAACGATCTTCAATACACTAATTTTACTAAAATGTTGTCAAACAACATCATCACTTATTATTTAAAAATCAATATTAATATCGAAAACAATTATAACAAAATTTCAAAATTATGGAATATTTTTTTTAAGTGACAAGAACCATAAATATTACAAACAATACTTAGCAACTCCAATGAACCAATTATTGAAAATAAAAAAACAGGCAAATTTTTAAAGAAAATTAATTCAAAATTTGAAATATATTATTTGTACAATTGATATTATAATTTAAATGATTTAATTTATTTTTCAATTTGGGATATAATTAACATTTTATACTAAAATTAACCATAATAAGCATTTTTAAAAATAATTTATTTCAAAGATGCGGCAAAAATTCCGTTAATTTTATTTTTATTTTTAATAAATAAATGTATTAACTATAAAAAGCAATAACAAAAAAATACTACATTTTACACACTTTGTTTATATTTTCCACCAAAGTGAGATATTTTTTTAATTTTTGATATGCATTTTTTAAAGCTATGTAAAACATTCTAGCAGTGAAATTTCACAAAAAATTGTTTTTTTGGTAATTGAACGTATACATAGTTATTTAAAATATTAAACCAAAAAACATTTTTTTAAAAACCAAAATTTTTATAATATTTTTTGCAAATCTATCTGTTTATGATTTTCAATATTTTTAGATTTCGAATTCTTAATATTTTATATTACCATTATTATTACAAATTCCATGAGTGAAAGAAAAAAATACCGGTTTTTAATTTAGCTGTACTTCTGTTATTTATTTTATAAGAATTGTGTCCAAAATAGAATGAACGATATTAAAAAATCTTTAAATCTGCCTAGCTACCTTCAAAAAATAATATTCAATAAAGCAGAAATAAAAAGCAATAACAAATATACATAGGTATAGATCATAACAAGTGAGAACAATTGGAATCCAGTTAATTATCATTACATTAGCTTGTTACTAACATGTTACTAGTATATAAAGTGAGATAGCTAAGCAAAGAGTAACATAGTATAAGAGAATATTATAATAATCTCAATAACATTAACCTTATAATGATCAATTCGATCAATATTGTTAATGATATGTAATAACATATTAATGATATTTAATAATGTTAGTTTTAATATTTGTAATATATAACATTGTTATTAGATATAGTTTAAGATTAAATAGTATACTAATAAGAATATAATATATAATATTAACAAATAACAGATTTATGTTAAATTTTAGTTTTTTTATATATTGTTAACTGAAAATGGTTGTAGAAATTTATATTTTCTTCAACATACTCCCCCCTGAAGAACAACAGTTTTGGATGACTAATATATGTTTGAGAAAGACGGCCTATAGTTGGGAGTAATTTGGTTTAGTCATCTGACTACGCTATGCTCCGACTCACAGCGTTCGAATTAGGCTCCATCTTTCTATCAGGGGCGGTTGTGATGTACCTCATTAGAAGTTTCTTCGGCAGAATCCGACCGTCATAGCCAGGGTGTATCTCTTGTATACGACCTAATATCCATTGACCAGGACCACATCTATCATCAGCAATCAAGACTAAATCTCCAACTCTAGCATCAGGCTTTGGTTTAAGCCACTTTGGGCGAGCTTGCAAACGATTCAAATACTCCACTCAGTACCAATAGAAGTTAACACCTGTACTAGATCCTCAGGCAAAGACTTTTTATTCCTATTTAGAAGAACCTGTAGCTCCTTTGAGGCGCCTACGAAATTTGTTCCACAGTCGGAGTAGATATCTGTGCAAGTACCTCTGCGAGAAATAAAACGTCGAAAAGCGGCTAAAAAGGAATTTGTGGTCAAATCTGATACAGACTCTAAATGTATGGCTTTAGTTACCATGCATATAAACAGACAAATATATCCCTTTGAAACAACAGCTGATCTTAAGGTAGAATTCTTGATTGAAATTGGACCAGCATAGTCGACACCGCTGTGTTTAAAAGGTCTGGTAGCGGTTAAGCGTACAGATGGTAAATTTCCCATTATTTGAGTGGCAGCTTTAGCAGAATAAGTGAAACAGCGCATACAATTGCCAATAACAATTTTGGCCAATTGATTGCCAGAAATAATCCAATATTTCCTATTTACATAAGACATGGTCAAAGTGATACCACCATGTAAGGTTTTTTCATGAGAATCTTGAATTATTAGTTTCGCTAGAGGATTTTTATTAGATAAAAGAATAGGATGTTTAATGTTAAAAGGCAGATTTGAATTTTGTAGACGGCCTCCCACCCGAATAATATTCTCTTCATCTATAAAGGGCATAAGTTTCCTGAGAGAATTTTGTTTAACTTCTCCTTTTCGAATAAGATTCCTTACATCGTCGGAAAAATCAATAGCCTGAGTAATTTTTATTAACTTTTGAAGAGTCTCATTAAGAACGGTCGGACCTAAAAAACCAGTCTGTTTACAGTTTTCACAAGTACTACTATTTCTAATATTATTAAAAAATCTGTAGCACATTGAAATTGCTCTCAAAAGCTTGTTTAATGTAGAAAATTTTAGCAAAAAATATGGATATATAGAAGTTTCATTATCCTTCTTCTCAACAATAGAATTTTCGGGTATTGTCCCTGATAAAATATTCACAGAGATATTAGAAAAATATTTATCAGGAGATGATTTGGATCTTTCCTCTGAAGTTTCCAAATTCAATAGAGGTTTTGGCCATGATAATTGCGATTCATATAAAAATCCTGGGCCATTCCACCATATATTACACCTTACTAGTTGATGAGGGAAAATACCTATGGACGCACAATCAGCGGGATTCAATGCCGAAGGTACGTATTTCCATTGAAGTGGATTGCTATGACGCTGAATTTCAGCAACTCTGTTGGCGACATAAACTGTCCACATTGAAGGTGGTTTCCTAAGCCAACATAAAACCGTGGAGCTATCACTCCAATAGAAGATATTTTCAATATTTATATCTGTAAACGAATTTTTTACCTTTTGAGCTAATTTTACCAACAGTGTAGCTGCACAAAGTTCCAGTCGTGGAATTGATACAGTTTTTATAGGTGAAATTTTAGATTTGGCTTGTAGTAAATTGACAAAAATCTTATGGGAGGTAATAACTCTACAGTAAACGGCTGCAGCATATGCCACAGTTGAGGCATCGCAAAAACAGTGAAGCTCTAGCTTAAAATCACTAGAAAAATTAATCCATCTAGGAATTTTAATATTTGAAAACTCAGAAAGAGTCGATCTATATTCCAACCATTTTTCCTCTATATCAGATGGAATTGGGCTATCCTAATCTACCTTATTTTCCCACAATTGTTTAAAAAGTGATTTTGCAATAACGGTACACGGAGTTAGCCAACCCAGAGGGTCATATAAGCGTGCAGTGTCGTACAAAATAGTCCTTTTCGAAACAGGACGAGATTCATCAATATTCGTCCTAAAAGAAATTGTCTCATCAGTGGTATTCCACTGGATACCAAGGGTTTTGACAACATTGTCGCCATCAAAATTTAAGGTCAAAGATTTCTCTCTAAACTCTTCAGGAATTTCATTCAACAATTCAGGCGAATTAGTGATCCACTTACGTAAAATACACCCACCTTTTCCTAAAAGACTACATAAGTTCTTCTGTAAACTTATTGCCTTTTCAAGAGAGTCAGCACCAGATATAATATCATCGACATATGAATCAAAAGTCAAAATCTTAGATTCATCAGGAAATTCATTCTCATAATCATCTGCCAATTGTCGAAGAACACGTATAGCAAGGTATGGAGCTGAAGTCGTTCCATAAGTTACAGTATTTAACTGGTACACAGAAATCTCTTCAAGAGGATTATATCGCCATAGAATTTGCTGAAATGGGCGGTGTTCTGAAACTACTTCGATCTGTCTGAACATTTTTTCAATGTCAGCACTAAAAGCAATCTTATGAGTTCTCCATTTCGTGATAATTTGTGGTAGGTCATTTTGCAAGGCAGGGCCAGGAGAAAGCTCTTCATTAAGACATTTTTTTACCGTTTATATGGCTACTACCATCAAAAACCACTCTTAACTTGGTCGTAGTACTATCTTCTTTTAACACGCCATGATAATATTGGAATTTTGAACTGAAAGGTCATTCTCTACATGCAACACGGTGTGATGTGGTAGCTTACAGGTACTGCATCTATGTAATGATTTACAATTGTCATGATTATGACCAACAGTGAAACAATTTCTACAAATGTTTCTATTAATTAAAAACTCATTCTTAGATTGCACTGGTAAAGCTAAGAATTTGTAGCATTGGGAAAGATAATGATTTCTTTCGCAAAACAAACATGCAATTGATTTTGTTTTCGCAACATTTCCATTATGAACGTGTGTTTGTTTCTTGTTCTTGAAATTATTATTATTATTATGAATTGTTTTAAATGTAGAGGGAACAGAATCATTTAATGATTCTAAAGTTCTAAATGTGTTTTCAAGAAAAGCGAACCAATCTGACCTATTTGGCACCTCCGTTGAGGATTTCAATGATTGCTCCCATTCTCTTCGTGTCTGTTGATCTAGTTTCTGACAGAGTATAGGTATAAGTAAAGGATCCCATTCAGAAGTTCTAATTCCTAAATTATCAAACGAATTTAAACATTCTTGTGTAATGTCCAATAGAGTCTTTATACTCTCAAAGCTTCCATCCGATTTCGGAACATTGTAAAGCCTAATTGCAAGATTATCCACAATTTTGCGCCTATTGTGGTATCTTGACTCCAACATTTTCCACGCTGAGTCATAGTTGGCTTCAGTAACAGAGATAGATTTGATAAGAGAAGCAGCTTCTCCTTTAAGGGTTCCCTTTAAATAGTAAAATTTCTGAATTTTGGAAAGGGAGTTATTGGTATGCACCAATGAAATATAAATGTCCCGAAAAGGGATCCAATCCAAATATAGACCAGAGAATTCTGGAAGAGAAATCCTAGGCAGTCGTGCGTCCATACTTTTGCTAGTTTCTGAGCGATTACCAATCATAGCAAAGGTGCTACTAAGTGGTGAATGTGTATTATCATCCCTATGTACACAATCAAGAAGTTTACCCCTGAAGGTAAAATATATATCAGAAAATTCAAAATAGCAATCTTCCATCATATATGGAACATCATCCACTTTCAGGGAAGTATCGCGAATAATTTGTGAAATCTGATCGTGCTGATACTTAAATTGTTGAAACAGTGTATCAAGTTCAAGAGTGTGACTCTCAATATAACCGAGGGTCTTTTCAGAATCATTTTTCGACAAGAATCTTGAATTGAGTTTCTTCAATGTACACAACAAATCACGTTGTATAGCAATTAGTGATTGCAAGTCACTCATGATGACAAAATATTAGAATATAAATGTAATGGCTAATGTTTAAAGAAGTATCAACTTTAAATATTGAGGTTTAAGCAAAGAAATTGATTATGTACAAGTACAATATTTTTTTTTTAAAGTTGACTAAGAACAAATAATTTTGAACACGAACTTTGATTCTTACGACATTTAAAGAATACCGCAATATAGAAATATGTATGTAAGTTATGTAAGAATCAATTTGGTTGTACAGATGTACAAGGTTTTCAAAATTAAAAGAATTGTAAAATTAAAGAAAATAAAGAAAGTTTGAAATATTTGAGGTTAGATTTCTAACAGTACAGATGTACTGCTATTTGTTTAAATTGCAATTAATGCTTAGTTTTAAATAACGTTATTAAACACGTGTTAAGTTTTAAACGTGAAAGATTTGAAGAACAAAAAACTTTTTTTGTAAAATTCATTTAAGATTAAGGGTTTAAGGTATGAAGACTCACACGATTAGAATGTACAGATGTACTAGAAATTGCATAAAATGTGTAATAATCAATAATCGAAATAAATACTGCCTACAAGCGTATTTAAGGTACAGACGTACATAGAGTTTTTTTTTTCAATTATGATTACACAATCAATGTTTCAAATTTTGCAAATTATATATATAAAATCAGAAGTAGAACTTGGACACGAACACTTTTATTCTTTTCAATGTAAACTTTAGTAATTTCAATGGCAAGTATAAAATATTTAAATTATTATGAAAGCAAGAGTGAAGATTTTAAACAAGTTTGCAAAAAACACTATTCACAAATTTTCTTTTACCTTGTTTTAGTAAATTTCACCAAATTATTTAAAATCGTCAAACGAGAATGATTCCCGGGTTTCGGCACCAATGTTTATGATTTTCAATATTTTTAGATTTCGAATTCTTAATATTTTATATTACCATTATTATTACAAATTCCATGAGTGAAAGAAAAAAATACCGGTTTTTAATTTAGCTGTACTTCTGTTATTTATTTTATAAGAATTGTGTTTTAATTGTTCGCTGTCCAAAATAGAATGAACGATATTAAAAAATCTTTAAATCTGCCTAGCTACCTTCAAAAAATAATATTCAATAAAGCAGAAATAAAAAGCAATAACAAATATACATAGTGTAGCATATAACCTAAAGATTTGCAGTCTTTTCAAATATGTTTTGTTAAGTTCTCGCATGCTCTAGTTATCCGGCTCTGGCTCGTCGGCAATCGGTATGGGTTCTTGAACTTAACATAAGATGTAAAGAATAAACTACATAGCAATACATATTTTATGCATGCGAATTAAAAAAAAAAAACTAAACTTTAACTAATGGAACAACGAAAAGCTAAAACATAAACAAAGAAAAATTTAAAGTATACTTGAGGTTCATTGCATCTGAGAACTGTCTGTTGCATTTAGATGGAAACTGCAACATTATGCCCATCCCTACCATGATCATCTACGAATATTTCCGAAAACTGATTTTCCCGATGATCCCTATCAAAAATGTTTCGCTACCTAGCTAGGTTTTGCCTTTAGAATCAAAAAATCAAAGAATTTAGCAATTCATAGTAACTATTTTATTCAATCAAAACAATTATATAAGATAACATGCTAATTTTATAAATTCATTTAATATGAATAATATTGTTGAAATATTTTTCATTTAAAATGTTTAAATAAATCATTAATTAGATATTTTTCTTAAATATAAAAAAAATTATAAAATTAAAATAAACTTTATAACAAAATTTATAAGAAGATATAAAACAAAAATAATAACAAAATTTTAACAAACTTTATAGAAAAATGTATAGAAAATTGTATAGACAAATTTATAGAAAAATGTATAGAAAAATTCACAAAAAATTTTATATAAAATTCTTATATTTAGGCAAATTTTTAACCAAAAATGTATTTACAAAATTTACAGAATCAAATTGAGCTATATACCCTGTATTTATATTAAGAATAGAATAGAAAAGAAAACAGAATCGAAACTAGGTCAAGTTGAGGTAGGTAAGTAATTGAGGGTTATAAAAAAAAAGACGGACAGAAGCGCGAAAATATACTTCAAAAG
This sequence comes from Calliphora vicina, assembly GCF_958450345.1. NCBI lineage: Eukaryota > Metazoa > Arthropoda > Insecta > Diptera > Calliphoridae > Calliphora > Calliphora vicina. The sequence goes on from NC_088780.1 coordinate 72,278,477, forward strand.
AGGGGCTGATTTAGATTAACAAAAGAATATTTTAATAACTTACAGAACATCACTAAATGCTGCTATTCCATAGATATGTATGTGGACAATATGTTAAGCACTATTTTATTTTGAAACACTCTTTTCAAATGTATTTTATATAATTTATAACTTTTAATTTATCATTTCTTTTCTCTTGTTACTTTTCTAAACTTTTCTTCTTCTTATTAACTATTTTCTTTTAACTTTTTTTTTATTTAATATTATCACACACAACACAAATATATATTAGATCTCTTTATTTATAATGTAAAATTTAATTAATTTAGATATTTTCACTATTTTTTTAGACACTATTTTTAATATTTTCACTTATATATACATTTTATTTTAATTATTTTTGTTTTAATATAAAGCACTTGTTCTTGCATAGTGTAAGTAGTGAAAATAACTAAATGTAATAAAATATGTAAATAAAATGACACTTACGGTTGTCGCATTTAATCCATCGATGAATGGCCATTCAGCAATTTCTGGATAGTATGTGGGAGGAGGCGAAATATAAATTTGATTGATGGTGTGATCGATTCTTAATTTTTGGAATTCTTCTTTTACTTAATCTGCATATCTTTCAACGATAAAAAAAAATTAGCAACATGTTTCCAAACTTATTAGCAACATTATGTAATGTTCCTAGTAGACAAATTTGGAACAGTTTCTACTAATGTTACTTAACCAGGTTTTTAATATATAAATCACTCAATTTGATGCTGCTAAATATTTCAATGATTATGATGATAATGATGAAAAATTGGTGTTAAATTTCAGAATACATTCGTGATTTTGCTGGACATTTCAATAATTTTAAGGCGATATCATGCTTGATTAATTGCTGGTTGCTAATGTGGTTATGTTAGGTGGTTTTTCCGTGGTAAATTTTGAAGACTATTGCAAGGTGTTGAAGAAATATTGGATTTGGTTCAAATATCAGGATCCAAAACTCCTTATGCAACTGATTTTTAAAGAACTTGTCTGGCGCAGAATATCATTTCTTTACAAGTACCAAGTGTTTCAGAATTTAGGTATTTGGAGTGTAGGCGTTTTATAACCAATTCTAGGAATTTTAAATATGGTGCCAAATCTATAGAAATAATTGGTCTTTATTAGAAAAGAATATAAAATTTATAATAAAAATTTACCCGTAAGGATGTGGCACCAAGGATTAAGTGTGATGAATTTAATTATATCCTTTAACTTAGGATTATATTCTACATTTGTTAGTTGTGGGATTAAAAATGTTGATTTTATCACAAACGTTTTGAAATTATTATTGAAAGTGTGGTGTAATTATATAGTTTTGTGTTTTATCACACTATTTTAGCAAAAGTTAAATAATTTCTATGACTTTCTCACTCAAAATTTTATTGGTTATGAAACGTGTTTTAGCCCATAAGGGTTTTTATATGATCAGCAAATATGCTATTCAAATTGCTGAATAAAACGTGCGCCAACTACAAATGTATATGAAAGTAACTAGTTACCAATACATCTTAAATTCAATTTTTTTCTTGCGAGTGGTGAAAATTATAAGATTTTAAGTCAAGAATGCCAGATTCAAAAACAAGTTGTAATTTTAGCGATTTTTCAATATTTTAAAAATTTTCTAGTTTTAACAACATTTTTACATTACATTTCAGCAATAGAAAATAAACATATTAAATAAAATGGTTTTAAATAATATTTTTAAAAAATAACTTTAACATAATGGCAATTTGAGTAGAATTTATTTATGAATTTAAAATACTAAAAGAAATGTGAAAATTCTATTATCGTGATAAAAATATTGTCTCTCTTGCCAGCAACTTTACACAGTCCCCCAAACAAGATCGAATTTTGGTGTTTTTCTTTGAAGGCACCAAAATTTGATCTAGCTGGCAAAAGTGTTAGCCAGGTTTAATATCTTTGGCATGATATTTACCAACGTAGTTACCCTTTAAATCCTCCAATTCATAATTACATTTTCCAATCTTTTTCCGTATTCTAGCTTTAACAAATATATAATCGAGTTTTGCATTATAACCCTTTTCAAAATTAGATTGCTTGAAATTCCTTCTGTAAACTTCTTGGCCTTCTCTAAATGATGTAATTCTGGACCGTAAATTATATTTCCTTTCGTTTCGCTGGAATTGTTTTTGCATTAGCTCAGTTGCTCTTTTTCTAATTATTTCCTTTGAGTCTTCTCTAGAGAAACTGGCAGACCTGTCTTCTAAAATTCCTAATTGCCTTAGCAGTGAATATGTCTGTCCATTGGTGATCATATTTTGTCCAAAAGTAATGTAGTATGGTTCTACACCTATAGAGGCATGTATACTTGACCGTAGAGCACAAGCAATGTTACTTAATACTTCGTCCCAATTTCTTTGGTCAGGATTGACATATGCTCTTATAACAGCAAGGACTGAGCGATTTATACGCTCTGAGGCATTTGCTTGTGGGGAATAAACAGCAGTGAGTGTATGAAAAACCTTATATCGGTCCAATAACTGCTTAAACATTTTGGATTTGAACTGTACGCCGTTGTCTGATACTATTGTTTCAGGTACTCCAAATACGTGAAAAATATCTTCTTCCAAATATTTACAAATCACATCTGCTGTCATCTTCTTTACAGGCTTTAGAAACGGGTATTTGGAGAAGTGGTCTAAAACCACGAAGATCCCAATATGTCCGCTTCTCGACCGAGGATATGGTCCTAAAAAGTCCACGTATAGTTTCTGAAACAAGCGTTGAGTCATAGCTGGCTGACCCATTGGTGGACGAAGCACGAAATTTGGGTGTTTTGTAGATTTACAAATATCACACGCGTTTATATAATCCCTCACACTGTTGACTAAACCAGGCCAAAAATAATACTTCCTAATACGTTCAAGAGTTTTATTTATACCAAAATGTGATGACAATGGGTCATCATGCGCCTTTGATAAAACCTCATTTATAAGTTCCCTAGGAATCCATAACTTCCAACAAAGGTCATCGTTCAGCTGTTCACCGGTAGCATGTTCTGTTCGTTTATATATGAATCCGTCTAAAACTTTCATGTCTGGTAATTTTGATTGATTATTACATATATTTTTAATAAGTTCGTTATACTCGTCTGTTTTGAAATATTTCGACTCTAAGTCGATGAAAACCCCGTTTTCTTCGGACAGACTAGAAATTTCCAACTCGGACTCACCTTTGAACGGACTATTTACTTGGTCTTCGGGAGTGATACGGGAAAGGGCATCAGGAACGACATTTAGAGAACCTTTTCTATGTTGAATCTTGAACGCAAAACCCTGCAGTTTAAGTGCCCACCTCGCCAATCTTGAGCTCAAATCAGTTTGGGACATGAGCCACTTTAGTGACGCGTGATCTGTCACTATCGTAAACTCACAGCAGCTAAGCATTCCTGTTCGGTCACTGAATAATTGCGTTGGGCTTTGTTAAGTTTCTTAGACATAAATGCCACAGGAACTTCATCACCCTCCGCATTTAACTGGACCAATACACTTCCTATTCCTGTTTTGCTAGCGTCGCAATGGATATAGAATGGTTTCTCAAAATCCGGACTATGCAAAACAGGAGCTGAGCTTAGTAGACACTTCAACTTTTCAAACGCTTGGTTTGCTTCGTTATTCCAAACATATTTTCTTTTGTTTTTAAGTAAATCTGTTAAAGGTGTTGTTATGGATGCGTAATTCTCTATAAATTTCCTATACCACCCCGTCATACCTAGGAATCGTCTGATTTCTTTAACTGATCGCGGTGTCGGGTAATCAATAATAGCAGAAATTTTGTCTGGATCAGTTCGAATAATCCCTTTTCCTATTACATGTCCTAAATATTTTACTTCTTCCATACAAAATTTGCTTTTTCCCAAATTGATAGTCAGTCCGGAGTCACGTAGGTGTTTGGCAACTGTTCTAAGTACATCTAAATGTCGGTCAAAACTGTCGGAAATGACAAGCAGGTCATCGAGATATACAAAAACTTCGTTCCTTAAGCTAGCAGGTATTACATTATCCATCAAACGGGACATAGTTTGGGGTGCATTACAGAGTCCAAACGGCATTACTTTATATTGATATAAAGGCCGTCCGGGCACTGTAAATGCTGTTTTGTCCCTAGATTTTGGATCTAAAGGGATTTGCCAGAAGGCATCTTTAAGATCCAAGCTTGTAATAAATCTAGCTTTTGGAAGTCGGCTTAGTATACCATCGATGTTCGGTAAAGGATATGCATCCTTTACCGTTACGTCATTTACTTTTCGGCTGTCCAAACAAAGTCGATTTTTCCCTGGTTTTCTGACTAACACACATGGCGAACTCCAAGCACTATTTGACTCTTCAATTACTCCTAACTTGATCATACGGTCTACTTCCTCATACATAAGTTTTTCGATGGCAGGGGATACGGGATAATGGCGTTGTTTAATGGGTTTTACCATACCTACATCTATCACGTGATTCACCAATGTAGTCTTACCGAGACCTTCTTTTGTAAATGATGGAAATAGGTTTACAACTTGCATTAACTGTTGCTGTTTGTTTTCATCAAGTTTACAGTCATTAAAGGAAAATTCGGAACAGTCTATTGTGGAAATTTCTAATGGTTGAAAAAATTTAGGTGGAAAAAGATTAAATTTTCGCCAAAAATCTATACCTAAATAAAGATTTTGTGCTAGAGATGGTATCATAAATAAATCAATTGTTTTTTCTATAGATTTGAAAACTATTTTTGTTGTAATAAACCCAACAACGTTTTGAGGTTTACCATCAGCCGTACAAACTTTGGAATTCATGTTTTTAAAAGGTTTTCCAGATTCTAAAAACTTCTTTGCAAAATTGCCTCCCAAACACGATATTGCTGCACCCGTGTCCAACAAACCACTCACTTTTTCTCCAAAAACTCTCACCTCAGCATATGGTCGCAAATCATTTTCTTTTTCAAATATACTATTAATTATTTCTTTCTGTTTCTGTTTTACTTTTGTCCAATAATTTCTCATACGCTTCGCAGACCTACTTGACTCTTTATTTAGCTCAGAATTAAAAATTTTGGAGCGAATTTTATTATAGTTAGCAAGACGAATATGAAATGGTATAATAGATTTTAGTTTGCGTTTGTTTTTATTTTGAAAATTTAGGTTATTACTAGAATAAGACTCGAAAGAATTAGGTTTTAGTCTGTGCTCGTCGCACGATCTGTCTTCTTCACTAATGTCTGTCTGCGTGCACTTGGTTGTGCACTCGACGAGAAGTTTTTTGAAGGATTGCATTTCGTACAGGTCGGTTTGTAAACGTTTGCTGCACCGCAGCCATAACAAAATATATTTCGCTCGGACATACATTCCTGATACCTATGTCCTATTTTTTTGTAATTCCAGCAAATGAGACCTAGTTCAGAAATATCGACATCGTCCTTTGTATCAAATTCTGCATAGTCCTCGTCGTATAACTCTGAAACTTTTTTAGGAAATACTAAAGGTCTATGACCAATGTTGTTTCTTTTACGCACATCGTGCAGGAAAAACTCTCTTTTTCTACAGATATCCCTCAAATGCGCAACTGAGAATATTTGCAAGTTTAAAATCTCATGTTGGATTTCTGGAAGAAGATTTCTTCTTAATATCTCTATCATGGATAATTCAGCAATGGGTTGTTCTAGATGGTCAATAAGTTATAATATGGAATCGTAGAATGAGTCAAAGCTCTCGCCGGGTTTTTGCTTTCTATCTCTTATAAGTTCCCTATAGTCCATATCAGTACGGGTATCTTTAAACTGTCGTCGCAGCGACAAACAAAGGTCTGGCCATTTAATTTCTCGTACTGACTTATGGTAGCGCCAGAACCAATCGCTGGCTTTTCCATCAAAGAGTACGGAAGCATTTCGACACAGAAGCTCAAAATTACCACCCAATGTTTGGTTGGTTAAAGCTTCAATTCTATATAAGAATGAGTCAACTGAAAGCCCAGTGGAATTTCCTGTGAATTTCAATCGCCAATTACTAATGATTTGACTAATTTTGTCGGGCCGAATAGCCAAATCGGTAGAAAATCCAGAATTTAGTCTCATTATATTTGGAGAGGGGTTTGCCTGAAATCTTATTTCGGCTCCATTGTTATTATCACCAGAAGGTGGGAGACCTAATAGTTGGTCCAATGTTTGATGTTGACACTGAATATTATCGGAATAGTCCACAGGATTATGGGACGGTTCCCTTGGCGGTATGTGTGGGTTATTTTCTAAGCTAAGCCTACGAAAACCAGCTTCTATGTTATTTTGAATCAACTGAGTTAATTGTTCGTTTAAGGAAGATAACATTTCGGCCTGCTGAGCCCCTACTGCAGCAGTGACTAAGTTTCTTATCATGTGCCTTTGAGCATCAGAAGATGAATCAGAAGATTGTGTCGTATTAGGGGTTGTTTGAATATTCTTAGAAATGGAATCATTTGCTGATCTAGCAGAATCAACATTTTGTTGACGAGACTGATTTCTAGTCATTACAGTGTTTGTCGAAAAAGTACTTGGTTTTGAAAATTTGGGCAATGTGATCTGGGTGTTACATGTTGGGCAAGTTGATTTGTTCTGAGTGGATTTAGAAAGACAAGTTTTGTGAAAAATATGATTACATATAGTTTTTGTGGCGTTTCCTTTTGTAGAAATGTGATTCTTACAAACTCCACAAACATCAAAACTTAACGGAGTAAGTGCTTGAGGTTGTACATTTTGTGACTGAACATTTTGGGATTGTACATTTTGAGGCTGTACAGAGGAGGGCGTTACAGACAAATTGTCTGTACTACGTCTTACCGACATTTTACTATAACTATTGAATAACAAACCAAAGTAATTTCGTAGAGATCTTGTGTTTTATTATTACTAATTAATAATGAAACAAAGGCAAAAAAAAAGTTTAGGTTATATTTTAACCAAAATTAGAAATTTATCTTTCCAAATTATATTGGTTCCTATAATGAAATATTGAAAATCGAAAAGCAGTTGTGAATATTAACGTAAAAAGCTAATTTAAACAAGCTTTTAAGTAAATTAATGTTTTTCCAAAAATATAAATTAGTTCAAAACTAATTTCAAACTGAATATCCGTATGTATTTGAAAGTAAGTAATAATAACGATATATTTTGATTCATTTAGGCGAATAAACTAGTACTAGGAGCTTAAATTTTTGTAACAAATGCAATGAAAAATAAAAAACTGAAATTTTGAAATCTCTCATGAAATTAGATGAAACAGAAATAAATTAAAAATAAAGTAGTCGATCTGATGGCTTAGATTCATTTTCAACTAACAAATTCAAAGTTCCAAATCAGATAAAAGAAAAGAGGATAGTATTATAGATAAAATAATGTTTACTTTAATGGCATAAGACCAAACTAGTTCAGTCTTAAGGTTCCAATTAAAGGATAGATCAAAGCAAATAGAGTAGAAAATACACAAAAGGACGAAATTTATATATATGTAGGTCATTAATCGAAACTTTGTTTTCAAAATAATGAATTCCAAAACATATGAAAAATGAAAAATAAACACATTTAAGATATTTTTGGGCTATTGTTTAACCAGATGAAAAATTGAGAGACCCACTGTTCTTAAAATTGAGGTGTTATTATTAATCTTAATCATTCAGCGTGGGCCCCACGTTGGGCGCCAAAAATAATATTAACTATGTAGCATATAACCTAAAGATTTGCAGTCTTTTCAAATATGTTTTGTTAAGTTCTCGCATGCTCTAGTTATCCGGCTCTGGCTCGTCGGCAATCGGTATGGGTTCTTGAACTTAACATAAGATGTAAAGAATAAACTACATAGCAATACATATTTTATGCATGCGAATTAAAAAAAAACAAACTAATTTTTAACTAATGGAACAACGAAAAGCTAAAACATAAACAAAGAAAAATTTAAAGTATACTTGAGGTTCATTGCATCTGAGAACTGTCTGTTGCATTTAGATGGAAACTGCAACATTATGCCCATCCCTACCATGATCATCTACGAATATTTCCGAAAACTGATTTTCCCGATGATCCCTATCAAAAATGTTTCGCTACCTAGCTAGGTTTTGCCTTTAGAATCAAAAAATCAAAGAATTTAGCAATTCATAGTAACTATTTTATTCAATGAATAGATCAAAACAATTATATAAGATAACATGCTAATTTTATAAATTCATTTAATATGAATAATATTGTTGAAATATTTTTCATTTAAAATGTTTAAATAAATCATTAATTAGATATTTTTCTTAAATATAAAAAAAAATTATAAAATTAAAATAAACTTTATAACAAAATTTATAAGAAGATATAAAACAAAAATAATAACAAAATTTTAACAAACTTTATAGAAAAATGTATAGAAAATTGTATAGACAAATTTATAGAAAAATGTATAGAAAAATTCACAAAAAATTTTATATAAAATTCTTATATTTAGGCAAATTTTTAACAAAAAGTTGAGGTAGGTAAGTAATTGAGGGTTATAAAAAAAAAAGACGGACAGAAGCGCGAAAATATACTTCAAAAGAGGGGCTGATTTAGATTAACAAAAGAATATTTTAATAACTTACAGAACATCACTAAATGCTGCTATTCCATAGATATGTATGTGGACAATATGTGAAGCACTATTTTATTTTGAAACACTCTTTTCAAATGTATTTTATATAATTTATAACTTTTAATTTATCATTTCTTTTATCTTGTTACTTTTCTAAACTTTTCTTCTTCTTATTAACTATTTTCTTTTAACTTTTTTTTTATTTAATATTATCACACACAACACAAATATATATTAGATCTCTTTATTTATAATGTAAAATTTAATTAATTTAGATATTTTCAATATTTTTTTAGACACTATTTTTAATATTTTCACTTATATATACATTTTATTTTAATTATTTTTGTTTTAATATAAAGCACTTGTTCTTGCATAGTGTAAGTAGTGAAAATAACTAAATGTAATAAAATATGTAAATAAAATGACACTTACGGTTGTCGCATTTAATCCATCGATGAATGGCCATTCAGCAATTTCTGGATAGTATGTGGGAGAGAGACGAAATATAAATTTGATTGATGGTGTGATCGATTCTTAATTTTTGGAATTCTTCTTTTACTTAATCTGCATATCTTTCAACGATAAAAAAAAATTAGCAACATGTTTCCAAACTTATTAGCAACATTATGTAATGTTCCTAGTAGACAAATTTTGAACAGTTTCTACTAATGTTACTTAACCAGGTTTTTAATATATAAATCACTCAATTTGATGCTGCTAAATATTTCAATGATTATGATGATAATGATGAAAAATTGGTGTTAAATTTCAGAATACATTCGTGATTTTGCTGGACATTTCAATAATTTTAAGGCGATATCATGCTTGATTAATTGCTGGTTGCTAATGTGGTTATGTTAGGTGGTTTTTCCGTGGTAAATTTTGAAGACTATTGCAAGGTGTTGAAGAAATATTGGATTTGGTTCAAATATCAGGATCCAAAACTCCTTATGCAACTGATTTTTAAAGAACTTGTCTGGCGCAGAATATCATTTCTTTACAAGTACCAAGTGTTTTAGAATTTAGGTGTTTGGAGTGTAGGCGTTTTATAACCAATTCTAGGAATTTTAAATATGGTGCCAAATCTATAGAAATAATTGGTCTTTATTAGAAAAGAATATAAAATTTATAATAAAAATTTACCCGTAAGGATGTGGCACCAAGGATTAAGTGTGATGAATTTAATTATATCCTTTAACTTAGGATTATATTCTACATTTGTTAGTTGTGGGATTAAAAATGTTGATTTTATCACAAACGTTTTGAAATTATTATTGAAAGTGTGGTGTAATTATATAGTTTTGTGTTTTATCACACTATTTTAGCAAAAGTTAAATAATTTCTATGACTTTCTCATAGACTTACCAACCGTCCCGTTTTCGACGGGACAGACCAGTTTTAGAGTCGAATGTCCCGTGTCCCGGCGATACTCTGAACGGGACGCCATTTGTCCCGTTTAAAAAAAAAAAAACTTTTTCATTAATTACCACAACAAATATAAAAAAATCACAAATTGGAAATACCGATAAACAAGGATGCTTTATTTTCTGAATTATAGTATTTTCTAAAAACTGAATATCACTATTTAACAATATACATAGGTACTTAGTGCATTAACTTCTATGAGTTTCAATAAACTCATTAGTAAACATTATTTAACTTTCATGAAAAATAAATGGTACGATACTCGCTCTAGGATGCTTGTACCTTTAGTTAAAGGTGAGTTGTTGGTCCATTGAAATGGACTGAGTTTGTCGAATTTATTACTTCAAATAATAATAAAAAAGCTGATAAAAGCGATTAAAAATTTAAATTTTAAATTATGGACTGAAATGTGTAAACTTTATTAAATAACCCGCAGCGCTTCGTTACTCCTACGTAGTAAAATAAAAAAAATTTAAAGATTTTATAAACTATTTTTTTAATGAGGTGAAACAAATTAGGTAAAATTATAAAAAATAAATTTTCAGACAAAGTTTGAAGAATCTCGCAATTTTAATTATTCAGATATTAAAAATTTACTATGTTCTTTGAATGGAAAGTTTCACACCCACTGTTCCGATCTAGACCATTTTAGCTAAACTATGTACAGTGATAAGAATTTGATTCATACAAAGTTTAAATACATTACAATTACTCCAGATATTCGAAATTGACTATATACTTTGTATGGGAGGTGTCACTCCCACTAATCCAATCCCGACCATTTTACAGCCAAACTATGTAAAATGATAAGTGAGCTATCGGACAAGTTTGAGGAATCTCGCAATTATAGTTCTGAAAATATTTATTTTCCTTTGTGTGGTAGGTGACTTAAACCTTGTTCCGATTCTTCCCAATTTGGTTAAACTTCATGTCGTGATATGAAATTGATTCATATAAAGTTTGAAGAATTTCACAATTATAGTACTCCAGATATTTGAAAATAACTATTTACTTTAAAAAATTCAGTCTCGCCCATTTTCAGCCAATCTCCGTATAGTAACAAGAATTTGATTCACACAAAGTTTAAATACTTTACGATTATAGTACTCCAGATATTCGAAATTAACTACTTACTTTGTATGAGAGATGTCACTCCCACTAACACAAAAAAATTTTCACCCAAAAAATGTAGAATAGTAACGGTGATATTAGGGCAAAATTTTAAGACTTCCACAATTATAGTTCTCCAGATATTCGAAAATAACTATTTACTCCTGTATAAAGTTCGAAGACTTTCACAGTAATAGTTCTCCAGATTTTACACAATTAAAATTAATGTGTTATTGTTGATTTTAATAAATAAAATAGGATAACACTGCTTCAAAATAACACTTTTTGTCAGAACTTGTATGCCTATTCGTAATTTTTCAAATTCAACAATAGTTATTTTAATTTTTTTCTATGAAAACCAATTTTTTTTTGCACAGTTTATATTTGCAAAAGTTATTAAACATTTTCGAGAAAAGTTCAAAAATATTTACCCTGTTTTTTTTTACATTTATATGCGCTGGGGGAGAAAATACTCAAAAAGGTATTAATGAAAAGTTGAATAACTTTTACAGTTTTCATCCGATTTGAAAAATTAAAACCATGTTTTATTAAGAACTTTTCTTTATACATTGATATAAATTTTTATAAGCTTTCATATCAAAATAAGCAATGAAAAGCGACTCAAATCAAAAATGATCGTAACAAAAACAATACTTATAACTTACAAATGTATCAATAAATGCATGTAATTTTGAAGCGTAATAAGTTTTCTTTACCAACAAAATAAAAATTGAACAAAAACTGACTGAGTTACAGATCGATAAGTTGAAAAACATCACTGTAAACCAGAGGTGGCCAGAAAGAGAGTGTTTAAAATGCATATGGTGTAGTCAGCGTTGCCACTCATAAAATATTTTTCCTACCAAATTTCTAATTAAAAACTACCAAAGCCTACCAAAACCTACCAAATTTAAAATATTTGAGAAATGATATATGGATTCGTTTCAAAATTAATAGTTAACTATATAATTATATTATTGCTGCTATAAAATTACCCAGAGGAAGAAAGTTATTTAATAACACTACAATCATAAATATGTTAAAATCGTTCAGTTTTCGAGATTTTATTTTTGAGTCGATTTAACGATGTCCTTCGTACGTCTGTCTGGCTGGTTGTCCATGTATTTCACATAGCCCCCATATAAATGTCCTCCAGAAATAAGACATTATCCGTCATAAATGCGTGATTTATATAGATATTAGATAACATTTTTACAAATAAATTACACCTAAAAATTCAATTCATAATTGATCATAGCTTTCATTTAAGGGCCTCTTCCGAAAATTACTTAAACGAGCATAAAACTCCTAAAAGTGTTGATATCCCGAAAAAATTCAACACAAATAAGTTTCATATAGAAATAAATTACGTGTCTTAATTTCCATAATTGGACATTTAAAGTGTCAGATGAAACAGAAATATTGAAGCAGAGTTTAACACATATTATTAGAAAATAAAAGTTTTAAGAGCGCTGTGGCATACTAAATAAATACACATTTAACTGACTAAACTAAATATTTATGAAAATGCTATCTTCATATTTTGCAAATATGTAGTTTTATTATTTTGGCTTAACATGAGTAGTTTTTTCGTTATTATTTCAATTATTTTGTTCTTAAAAATACTTATGTATTCAGAAATATCGTAGCCTACCAAAATACGACAAATATCGGAACAAACCAACCAAACTACCAAAAGTCAATTTGTTAACTTCAAACTACCAATTTTGGTCCAATTGGATCAAAACGGCAACGCTGGGTGTAGTGTAAAACAGTGATGTTCAAAAATAAAAATGAAGATGTATTGGTGAGAGAGCTACCCAGCAAACATAATGTCAAACACTTAAAATAAGAACAAAATAAAGAATGTTTAGATTTAGAATTTTTGCCAGATATAACCAATTTATTAAATGAATGTAATATAAATTTTAAGGAAATGAAAGAATATACATTATACGGCCTAAATTCTCTCAAATTGTTTATTTATTTTTGACTTTGTCTTTTTTGTGTTCAGTCGTAATTGAAACGCGTGTGTTTGCTATGCTTCATCCAAAAACCAACCAACAACAATGCTTAATGAATTTCTTTAAAAAAGAGGTGTTTGTTACGCTCTTTAAAAGAGCACAACAAATGTGTGTACAGTTTTTAAACAATTGTTGTATGGGGTGAACATCACTGGTGTAAAATATAAAAGAGAACACAAATGAATATATGTGTACTTTGCACCGAAAATTAAATTAAATTGTTTTTGTTTTGTGTTTATTTTGAGTTTTTGCTGAGAACATTCGTATTGCGTGTGTATTAGTGAGAATAACACAATGCCCTCAAGGGCATGTTTGGACACCTATGCTGTAAACGGGGTTTTCAGAATAACTGCTGAATTTGAAGGTGTTTCTGAAATTTTTTGACACAATTTGTAATGTACTCAGCAAGTCCTATAACCCACACTAGGTAATTTTCCATGTTTTTTCCAACGTTCTCTGATCATTTAGTGGTGTCCCGTTTTGGAAATTTCAAAAGGTGGCAAGTCTACTTTCTCACTCAAAATTTTATTGGTTATGAAACGTGTTTTAGCCCATAAGGGTTTTTATATGATCAGCAAATATGCTATTCAAATTGCTGAATAAAATGTGCGCCAACTACAAATGTATATGAAAGTAACTAGTTACCAATACATCTTAAATTAAATTTTTTTCTTGTGAGTGGTGAAAATTATAAGATTTTAAGTCAAGAATGCCAGATTCAAAAACAAGTTGTAATTTTAGCGATTTTTCAATATTTTAAAAATTTTCTAGTTTTAACAACATTTTTACATTACATTTCAGCAATAGAAAATAAACATATTAAATAAAATGGTTTTAAATAATATTTTGAAAAAATAACTTTAACATAATGGCAATTTGAGTAGAATTTATTTATGAATTTAAAATACTAAAAGAAATGTGAAAATTCTATTATCGTGATAAAAATATTGTCTCTCTTGCCAGCAACTTTACAATAGGTATAGATCATAACAAGTGAGAACAATTGGAATCCAGTTAATTATCATTACATTAGCTTGTTACTAACATGTTACTAGTATATAAAGTGAGATAGCTAAGCAAAGAGTAACATAGTATAAGAGAATATTATAATAATCTCAATAACATTAACCTTATAATGATCAATTCGATCAATATTGTTAATGATATGTAATAACATATTAATGATATTTAATAATGTTAGTTTTAATATTTGTAATATATAACATTGTTATTAGATATAGTTTAAGATTAAATAGTATACTAATAAGAATATAATATATAATATTAACAAATGACGGATTTATGTTAAATTTTAGTTTTTTTATATATTGTTAACTGAAAATGGTTGTAGAAATTTATATTTTCTTCAACACTATCTTAAAAAGCACTTTCGTTTCCGTGAAAAATTTTCTGACTTTAGAGCCTTCTCTCAATAATAAATATGGTCATATCAAAATAATTTTTGGATACGTATATTAGATGTCTTCTTAGCTTTCAAATTATATATATCTTATTAAAATTTGGAAGAAACATTTATTTTCGACTTTTGTCTATAGAACAGAGTACTGTGCGACGCGTCGAACAGTGTTTTGAGATTGGCCAAAAATGGTTAAAACATATGTAGGAATTTAATTATTTTGTTTAATATTTAAACAGAAAAGACTTCAAATAGATTATATTAAAAATTTTAATGAAAACTGTTTAGTAGTTTTGAAGTTATAGCGGCTCAAAGTTATAGTTTGTATGCAACATAGTGAATTTAAAGAATATCATGGAATTTCTACATTTAGTTATGATAGTAAAATTTTATTTTTTTCTAACGGTCGCACAGTGGTTGCACATATACGACAAAAATAAAAAAAAATATATTAAAATATTTTTTTTTTCATCATTTATTTATTGTATCTTCATTATATAATGAACTAACAATAAGTGGTTCAAATCTTATATCTAATATTATTATTTAATTAGTCCAGCCAGTGCCGGACGAAAAAATTTTGTGTTCATGGTTGTTTTGGTTAAATTGGCATTCTTCCTTCTAGATTAGGTCTGCTGTGTCCCTCCTTCTTAATCGAGTGTGGCCACGGTTATCTAATATGTTGCGGGTCAGCGGGTTTGGGTGAACTTCAAGGTTTTTTAAATATTTTTGTACATTTTTCGAGATTTCAGGTTTTACAATGGGCACGTTTAGATCTCTGTGTATATTCGCGTTTTTGATATACCAGGGGGCAACTGTGATCATTCTTAGAAACTTGTTTTGGCGTCTTTGGATCTTTTCTACATTTGACGCTGAGGCCGTGCCCCATAACTGTATGCCATAACACCATATCGGTTTTATGATCATGTTATAAAGTAGAAGTTTACAATCTAAACTAAGCGTGGAGTTTCTGCCAATAAGCCAATTAATTTGAATTGATTTCAATTTCATTTGAGTCAACTTTGCATCTATATGACTTTTCCATGTAAGGCGACGATCGAGATGTATTCCGAGGTATTTCACTTCCGATTGTTGAATTATTGTTTGGTTATTGATATGAATAGGGGGGCATGATTCTCTACGAAATGTAAATGTTATGTGTGTACATTTTTGCTCGTTGACTTTAATTTTCCATTGTTTTAACCATTTTTCTAATTCAAATATGTGGTTTTGTAAGTAACGAGACGCTTGTTGAGGGTTTTCATGGATGCTTAGAATAGCAGTATCATCAGCAAATGTTGATGTATGAGTGCGATTGTTAGTTGGCATATCAGACGAATATATCAAATATAAAAAAGGTCCCAGGATACTGCCTTGGGGGACTCCAGCTTCAATGGGTTGTGAAGTACTTAAAAAGTTTCCCTCTTTAACCTTAAATGTTCGACCAGTTAAATACATTTCCAACAGCTTATGTGTGTTTGCCGGTTAATTTTGACTCAATTTGTATATTAATCCAGCATGCCATACCTTATCAAACGCTTGAGAGATGTCGATAAAGAGTGCGGAACAGTATTTCTTTTCTTCAAACGCTTTTCTCACCATATTTACAAGTCTATGGGTTTGTTCGATAGTACTGTGTTTTCTTCTAAATCCAAATTGATGATTCGGAATACAATTGTTTTCAGTTAACATCGGGTACAACTTGTTCATAAGTATCTTCTCAAATAGCTTTGATATATTAGACAATAAGCTGATGGGTCTGTATGATTCTACTTTTGTGTGATCTTCTCCCGGCTTGGGTATCATGGTAACCAGTGAAACCTTCCATTCTGGATGATAATATTCAAGTCGTAATATTGCATTAAAAGTAAAAAGAATTATTTTTATTGCTATCCGGGGTAGCTCCATAAGCATCTTGTTGCTGATCTTGTCCATACCAGGCGCTTTCTTGGGATTTAAATCAGCAATAGCATTTTCGATCTCTCGAATCTCAAAACGTAGGGGTACGGCTGCTCCAAAATAGGGTGCAACAGGTGGCAACTCAATTGCTTCGTTTGATGTGTTCGGTGTAAATACTTTTTTTAAATGATTAACAAACAGATTCCCTTTTTCAGTATCATTTCTTGCCCAACCGCCACTTGAATTTCGCAAGGGGGACTTACATATAACGGGTCTTTTAAGACTTTTTGTTGCTCACCATAATGAGTAATCCGATTGCGGAGTTGCGTCCAGGCTTTCTAATTATTTATTCAATGATTCCATTTTTCGAAATTCCAAGAGCTTTTTAAGTCTTTTTATACAATCTTTAAGCTTCGATTTTAGTTGGGGGGATCTGTGCAATTGCCACTCTCTTCGAAATCTTCTTTTTTCGTTTAAGAGCCGTTCGACATCTGCAGAATTAATTCTATTATATCTGAATTGTCGGGGGGTTTGGGTAGCATGTTGAGCAGCCAGTTTGAGATTTTTATCGAAATTGATAAGAGAGTGATCGATGTTTTCTGGTGTTCTTAGCGGTATGTTTTCCGAGCAATGTGTACTGAGATATTTTTTATATTTGAGCCAATTTATTCTTGTGCCTGCCATCGCTAAATTACCAGTCGGGGATACAATTTCTAGGGGGCTCAATAAAGTAATAATAGTGGGTGAGTGATCTGAAGATAGTTCCAGCGAGGATTGAATTTGAATCATTTCTCTAGGGATATTTTTCATCACGCTAAAATCAATAGCATCCGGTATTTTTCGTGGGTCAGTAGGCCAGTAAGTAGGTTGGCCGCTCGAAAGCACATGCAAACCCATTTTAGAAATTGAGTCGAACAAAACACGACCTTTAGGGGTAATCAGTCGTGATCCCCAGAATGTGTGATTAGCATTATAATCGCCAGCAGCCAGGAAACGGGGGCCTAGTGATTTAAAAAATCTATTATATTGACTTTCTGTAATTGAGAATCTTGGGGGTGAGTATATCGATGAAATCACTAAGTTTCGATGAAAATCTTCAAGACAGATTGTAGTAGCTTGAAGATAATCTTCGCAAAAATCACACATTAAGTAGTGTTTTATTCGAGCTTTTATTAAAATTGCCGAGCCTCCGCGTGATCTAGCTCTGGGATCTTTGGTGTCATATACTACATATCCATTTATTCAAAAGGAATTTCTGGACGTCAAATGAGTTTCAGAAACCAGCATTACATCAATTTGTTGGTTTCTTAACAAATATTCGAGTTCGTTTTTGTGTTGGCGTATGCCGTTTGCATTCCAAAAACATATTCTTAGGCAGTTCATGGTCTATTAAGCACAGCCTGCAATAACATTGATTGCATCTTAAGCATTTCTTGCATCATGTTACTCATTGAGAGTGTAAAGTTATCTACCGAATGCACAAGAGTTTCTATTGTAGATTCTAGCCGGGTAAAATTGAAAATTGGCGTTTGCTCTCTTACCTCTGGGTTCATATTTTCGTTTTGGAGTTGACGGACTTGCGGCTGAGTTTGGTTGTTTCTAAGTACATTTGCATATGTTACTTTGTTGTCATATGTCTGTTGCAACGGGGCGTAGTTCAAATTGATGTTATTTAATGGCTGAGCGAGGAAAATCTTTGGTTTCTGGCTTTGTGATTTTTTAACAATTGAGTAGACAGGACAACCCCTGTAGTTTGCTGTGTGGTTACCTCCGCAATTGCTGCATTTTTTTTATTTTAGGATCATCTTTAGATTTGTTACATTGGGATGTGTTATGCAACTCCCCGCAAATGACATACTGGTGGCAATTTGCAATATGCCTTGGTGTGTCCATATTCTTGGCAATTCATACATTGGACGGGGCCAAATCGTTTGTGTGGTTCTTCTACCGTAATTTTACGATGCAATAAGTACTTCAGGTTATATATGGGATGTGTTTAATTTTTTTTCAGGTTTATGTCACCGGGTTCAAGTTCAACACGGAATTTATCACATTTTTTGTCTTATAGCCTTTATCTTCTAAGCTTTGCTTTATTTCGAGTGGTTCAACATTAAAGTCAATACCCTTTATTACAAAAAGAGTTCTCTCCTATTAATGAGATCAGGCTCTGAACCAGTGGATTCGAATTATTTTCTCTCAAGTAAATGGGGGGTGGTTTTGTAGAGTGGATTTTATTTACTGGTTCATTAGTTTCACATTCCAGAATAGAAAAACGATTTTCATTGTTTAGTCTATCAGGTTCACTATCCTTATATAATTTGGACAAGGGTGCCGCTTTCGAGGACTTGGGACTTTGTGCCCGTTTTTATACTGTAATATACCGGTCCATTCCAACCTGTATTTGGGATTTGTTATCATTATTTAATGGTTGCCTAATCTTGGGTATAGCGCCGCTTAATGGGTTAATTTTATTTGTAGTTAGTGTGGTGGATTTCGTATCTGAAGCTGATATAGCTAGCATACTTTCAGGCATAGATAAAATATTTTTATTTTCTGATTGAATTGAATTTTCTTTTGTTTGACAATCATTAGTTGTTGACAATGCGGGGGAACAAGAACGAGCGCGGTTAACAGGTTTGGCGGTTAAAAACAAGTTGTCATCTATTCTTCTGTTTGTTTTGTTTATATTTTTTTCGTCTACATTAACTGTAACGTATGCATTTCTGCCGTTTACACTTAACCTTCGCTCACTGTTTTCGTTGAAGAGACTCATTTAAGAGTATTTGTAATTACTTTCGTTAACACTCTTGATCTTTATTTAATAGTCAATGCACAAAAAAGGTTAAAAAAAAAAATATAAAGAATTTTTTTACTTATTTGTCTTTTAGTTGTTGTTTTGATTTTTTTATTTAATAATATTATTAAAATAAAAGCGTCCTTTCGCATAAATAATAAACAGGTGATATTTATATTAAAATATTGATCTTGAAAGGGAATAACTAGTCGCTAAAACCATTAAATTTTTCTACTTCGGATTTTGTTCGGTTTTGTTTATAATTTCTAACGGTACTTCCATAATATAAACAATTAAAGTGAGAACAAACAAACGTGCATAAGCTAGTAGAAGAAAAGACGAAAACAAAGTTTAAGTTTAATTGTAGATTTATATTTAATAAAAGTGTTTAATTCAAATTTTAAAAAATGGATATAAAAACTGATGGTATTGGCTTTGTTTTAAATATTTTTCATGTCGGTTATTTTTGTTCTGTATTTAAAAATAAATAATTTTTCAGAAGTAGCTTTTCGTACGAGTTTTTAGAATTTGTGTTGAAATAATTTAGAGTTTTAAAATGTTTCTCAATCAAATTTAACCACCAAACCTTTATATATATATATTACAAAAAGTATATAGTTTACGATTCTATTTAATTTAGCTGTGCATTTTTGCGCCTTTTTCAGTAACATTAAAAATGCCTAGTTCAAATTAATACTCTATATAAGTTTCAGTACTATGTTCTGTGCTGTGTAATTTGTTAAGTGGTGTACTTTTTATTATTTATTTATAAAGGAAACGTCCAATAAATGCCGATTTTCACGCCTCTCCTTTACACTATATCTAGTCCATCTAAAATTAGTTTCTAATGTAATAAAAAGTACATGCATTATTTATTTCATATTTTCTAATCTTAATGTGAGTTGCAATAAAATAGAAAAGTTTAGAACAAAAAATATTTGTATTTAATATTTAGTATATAATAAGGTGTTCAGAGTTGAGCATACAAGGTAACGGAACTGATCGTCTTTAACTTGGTAAAGTCCAGAACCAATCCTTGTTCTTGTAACCAACTAAGGGGCAGGTGGACACCGGGCAATGATATTATAACACCTGTTATGATATTAGCTAGTGTGAGCAACGCTACATATGTTTGAGCCAACCTGACTTATTCGGGGAATAGGGTCAATCAGATTATTGCGCTATTATGGCAGGATAGTGCAAAAGGGATGGTAGCGGATGAACCTTTAAAGGCCAACGGTAGCGCCCATAAGCTTCCAGGAAGCCTACGCCTGTGCTTAGTCAAACAAGGAGTGTCAGGCTCCACTAAGATCTTCTTTGTCCTTACAAGCATTGAAGGAAACCTGACAAATCAGTCAAACAAATATCATGAATAAAACGTCAATACAGAGGATAAGTCTCCCAGGAGGTCACAGACGTTTGTCAAATCCTCCCGCTTCGGCGACAAGCTTCATGTGTCTGGGAGGGAGCAATTCATGTTCAGACAGTATTTTAGAAACCTCTACACATAAAAAATCTAAAGGGATATTCGCATTTAAAAGACGTACCAAAATTGGCTGCTGGAATGTCAGAACACTTTATGAGTGCGGAAAACTCGCGCAATTAGCGAAGGAACGAGACAAATTTAAATTGGATATTGTAGGAATAAGCGAATGCAGATGGAATGGAACAGGAGTTCACACTATGCAATCCGGGGATAAGCTACTCTACTCAGGTCGGGAAGAAAACGATATCCATAGCGATGGAGTTGCAATTCTCCTAAGTCGTAACGCGTATAAAGCTCTTATTAGCTGGGATCCAACAAATGAACGTATAATAACGGCAAGATTTCACTCCAGGATACACAACATTACCATTGCTCAAGTGTACGCCCCTACCGAAACCACATCAGTAGATATAAAGTCACAATTTTATAGTGAGCTAGACAAAGTCCTTTCAAAAACACCTAAAGGAGACATACTAATATGTATGGGAGATTTTAATGCGAAAGTGGGAAAAGATAAAACCTCCTACGAACATGCAATGGGTAAACATGGAGTAGACACGCGTAACGTTAACGGAGAACTCTTTTTAGAAACATGTAGCCGACATGGTCTCGTAGTAGGAGGAACACTATTTAAACATAAACTTAGCCATAAAACGACATGGGTCTCTCCAAATAGGAGGACTGAAAATCAAATTGACCATTTCTGCATAAGCCGTAAATGGAAACATAACCTCTGCGATGTTAGAGTAAAACGTAGCGCCGATATCGGATCTGATCATCACTTGGTTGTCGCTGTCTTGCAGATGAAAGTCTGTGCCATCCGTAATGTTCATCCACAGCTGTCGACACGTAAGTTTGAAGTCGCAAAACTAAAGACACCCAGCTATCTACATGCGGTAGAAAACGATTTTAACAGATTAATAGATCAGGTATTCAATCCAAATGATGGAGTGGAACAACGTTGGAATCAAATAAAAGAGAATCTCTTACGAACATGTGAACAAATACTGGGACAAGACCCCAAGGGAAGAAAGGAGTGGATGAGCTCCCAAACTTGGTCCTTAATCGAGGAAAGACGATCTTTGATATTATCAAAGAACAATGAAAAGTCGATTAGTAAACGCATTGAACTAGACAATGCATATTCAATAAAGAATATGGAAGTAAGGAGAGCTTGTAGGAGAGACAAAAGGATATTTACCGATGAACTTGCGACCCAAGCAAACGATGCCGCGAGCAAAAATGATACTAAAACTGTTTATGCGATAACGAGAAGATTAACTGGTAGACATAAACCAACTGACCGCCCCATCAAATCCAAGGATGGAACTCTACTAACAAACGTAGATGAACAATTAATACGATGGAAAATGCACTTTATGGAAACCATCGACAATAGCATACCTTATCCTGGACCATCAAATGACATGTCCGCTTCAACATTAGTTCAGCTTAACACCAGCGCTCCATCTCCGTCTGAAATAGAGACCGCCATTAAAAAACTAAAAAACAAAAAATCGCCAGGTTTTGACCGTATTCCACCTGAAATTATACGATATTTCATCCACTATTCGAGAAAATTTGGTACGAAGAAAAATTACCCGACGACTGGCTTCAAGGAATCCTTGTAAAGATTCCGAAAAAGGGGACCTTTCGCAATGTAAGAATTATCGTGGAATCTCACTTCTTTTTATACCATCCAAAATACTTACAAGAATCCTCCTAAATAGAATAAATAATACAATAGAATCGAAATTGCGTAAGGAACAGGCTGGCTTCCGGTCGAACAAGTCGTGTGTTGACCACATCAACACACTAAGAATTATCGCTGAACAAGTAGAAGAATGCCAAAGTAATCTGTATCTCACTTTTGTAGATTATACTATCGCATTTGACAGCATATTCCGTTGCAAAATATGGGATCTCTTAATGAACTCTGGCATTCCACATAAGCTAATTAACCTAATTAGAGCTCAATCATTGCACAGTCTTGCACAGCAACCGGCTCTCAGAACCATTTCTTCCGAAATCGGGTGTAAGACAGGGGTGCCTACTGTCTCCACTACTCTTTCTGATTGTTATAGACAATGTTCTTGAAAATACGGTTGCAACTAATCGACGCGGTATGCAATGGAACTTTACCTGCCATCTCGAGGATTTAGACTACGCTGACGACATCTGTTTTCTGTCCACTAAGCATTCGGACATGCAATCGAAACTTGATGATTTGGTTGTCCACTCAGCAAATGTTGGTCTTAAAATTAACACAGGGAAAACAAAGGCGATGAAAATAAGAACCTCAAGCAACACCCCTTTTGTCATTGGTCAGGAGCAGGTTGAGTTTGTGGACAAATTCTGCTAACTGGGAAGCATGGTTTCATCAACAGATAGTGCAAGATCAGACAATGAACATAGAATTGGTAAGGCAAACAGTGCGTTCTTCCAATTGCGGAATATTTGGAAACCAACCATTATTTCAGTCAATACTAAAATAAACATATTCAAGTCGAACGTTCTATCAGTCTTGCTTTATAGCTGCGAAACGTGGCTGCGTTTCATTTTGAAAATCTGGTGGCCAAACGTCATAACCAACGACGAACTATATAGAAAATGTAACATTGAGCCAATCCAAATTATCATCAAAAGAAGAAAGTGTAAATGGATCGGGCACACTCTTAGGAAGAATTCAGATGAAATAAGCCGCCAAACCCTAGATTGGAATCCGCAAGGCAATAGAAGGAGAGGTCGGCCAAAGACCATATGGAAAAGAAGCTTGCTTAAAGACATAGAAAACAGCGGAAAAAGCTGGAATGAAGTAAAAGTACTTGCGAATGATCGAATATCCTGGAGAAATTTTGTAGAGGCCCTATGCTCCATAGGGAGTTTTTTCCATCTGGTGCATAGACCTATAAGTATGTGGGGTTTCCCACTCGCGAACACGCAACGTAAAGAATTTCTGTCCTAAATATTAATCTTGATAGCTGCTATAGCTTCCCCTATATATAAATTGTAATAACTATGGGAGGTGCCACGCCCACTATTTTGCTAATTTTTGACCTAAATAAGTAATTCACACAAAGTTTTAATTCTTTACATATTACAATTATACAGATAGATCTGAATTTTAGTATTTAGTTTGTATGGGAGGTGCCACTCCCACTATTTATAGTCCGCCCATTCTTGTCCTAAATATTAATGGTAGAATAAACGTACACAATTTATGGTCTCTATCTCTTACAGTATATATTCGATTTTTTAATTAACATCACATGGGAGGTGCCACGCCCTCTATGGCTACTACTCCTATTGTTGCCTCAAATATTTATACTAACGGTAGAATTGCTTATGCTCATGCAATTTGAGAACTATAGCTATTATAGTTTTCTAGATATCAGATTTTTTTAACTTAACTTTGTATTGGAGGTACCACACCCACTTGACATTTCAAAACAAAACGTAGCCTATAGTTCCTTCCAGACATACAGGAACATACTGTACAAATTTCAAGCATATCGGGCAGCCGGATAGCCGTCTATAGTCTTCAAACCAGCAAACACACATTCACTTTTATATATAGATAAAAAGCAGGCATTAAGTGAAAGTGACCACGCCTACTTTTTGTCAAATTAATTTTCTTATCGGCAGGAATATGCTGTAGAAGTTTCAAGATGATATTCGAACTATTACTATTTTTGTCGCTCTCTTATATATAACTGCCACCACTGTGGGTCGCTAAAAAAATTACTGAATGCAAGTCCGATATCTAATTAAATTTGCAACACTGGTATTGTTTACAAATATTGATCATATGTATAGTACCGTTAGCTAAAAGGTAGTTGTAATACGAAGTTAAAATTTTTCAAGAACTGAACTGAATTAAAAAAATATATCAAAAATTACTTTTTTAACTTTTTTTATATATTATTGCCACAAGTATGTATTATGACATATATAAAATTCAGCTGCCTCTACTTGCCCCAATTTTTTTGGTAAATGTGTTTTAGTGTCAACATCCCTTCAGATTCTGTGTAGAGGTAAAACAAAATAAAACAAGTACTGTTATGGATGAATTAAACAATATATGTATAGCAAATCGTTTCCAAAGGGATTTATGTACATTAGACATGCCCTTAAAAAATAGATTTGCTTTGCAAAACTGCAAAATTTAAAAAACGGATAACTAGAACACGTGCCGGAAATCGATTGAAAGTTGTAAAATTGGGTAAATAATGGTACTTTTTCCGATATCTTAAAAAAATTCCCTATTTAAATACTGTTTTTAAACATTTTCAATAAACCTAAGCTTCTAGAGAAAATTATCTTTCTAACAAGGTATAAAGCATGAACATCGAGGTAAAAATAACCAAGTTATTAGCATTTCCCTACGTTTTGCAGTTATGTAAACAACTATGTCAACAATAGAAATGCGAGTAAAATATGAGTAAACTAGCACTTTTTGCTCAATATTTGGTCAGATAAAACTCGTATAACTTTTTTATTTTTCATTCGAAATTATTGTTTTATGTTAGGTTTTATACCTTAATTTTCTCTAGAAGCTTAGGTAAATGGCAAATGTTTAAAAAACAGTATTTAACCCGGCAATTCCCATACCCTCGCCAAAGGGAGAAACAATTTGTTTTTATTAAAAATAGTAAAAATACGTATAGTTTACACTATAAATAAGTTTAAAATAAAAAAAAATATAGCTAGTTGCGATTTTATAGCGGGGTCACCAATAGGTGACACTGGGCAGAGAAAAAATAATTTTCTAAAAATACTTGCTGATATTGTTAGCCTGAATATCTAGCAGTATTTATTAAAAAAAAATGATTGTGATACTTAACCGTTTGGCATTTTTATAACAACTTATTTATCATAAGACACACACCAGTATGTTAATATCAAAAACACTGCTTAAAGATTTTTAAAAATCCCCTAGTTAATAAAATTCTAGCGTTGCCAAAATAAAATCAGATATAAAACAGGATCTTGTCTGTATTTAAATAATATCAATATTTATCAGTGATATCTGTTTCTATGTTTAAAACTACCGTTAATCTTTGTCACCTGTAGGTGACACTGGGAATTGGCGGGTTAAATGTTTAAGAAACAGTATTCAAATATGGAATTTTTTTAAGATATCGGAAAAAGGACCATTATTTACCCAATTTTACAACTTTCAATCGATTTCCGGCACGTGTTCTAGTTATACGATTGCACTTAAATTTTGCAGTAGTTAGTTTTAGCTGCTAATGAACAAAATAAGACCCATCCAAAATCTATTTTTTAAGGGCATGTCTAATGTACATATTGTATTCTGATGAGCAGAAAATTTTTTACACTTTTAAAACTCAACAAATATTCGAAGAAACGTACTAGAAGCAGATTTGAAGCTGAGTCGAGTGATTGGCTAGATACTGATTTATTTATTGAAGAAGTTTGTGCTGCAAGTAATTTTAATTTAACTTATACAAATTCAGTTTGAGTAATAGGGTTTTTACACTAGCGTACATTTAACATCTACCATCAATTTGCAAAGATGTTAACATCTTCCCATAAGAATTACACAGGGCTGAGTGCCAACATCTTTCTACATCTTTCAAAAATTGTCCTATCTCACTTCGTTCCACATAACATCTTTCGATTATTTTAGTGTCATCACTAATAAAATGGCATTTATATTAAAAAAAAATGTAAACAAATATTTATATAATAATGAGGGTGACATTTTATATGCTTGAAATTTATTATTTTATTTAATTTGATAGTATAAAAAAGAAAAACAGACTTAATTCATTTTGTTTTCATAAAAACAATTTGATTTTTAATATTCTTGCAATTTTACTGATGGTAGATGTTGCAAGTGTGAACAAATCTTTCAAGTTTTCTTTTACGTTTCGCCAAAATGTACGTAAGTGTAAAAACTCTATAAGCGTTTGGTATAGGTTCCAAGTACAAACAATTGCAAAGGTCGACCCAAATTAAGTTATGAAGAAGCATCACTAGCTATAGCTAAAGTAGCACAAAAAATATCTGATGCACAAACAGTTAACAAGTTATCGGTGGAACAAGCATTAGCGCTATATGTAGACATGGATCTCTCTGTTAGGCAATATAATATGTTGTAAAAAGTAGTGAGTTCTATTCATGAAAATTGTTTCCCGTCTTATTAATTAATTTTAGAAGCTAAAAAAATTTATTCCGGAGGATATTACCGTAAAAAAAACTTATTTTATATGGATGTTAATCCATTTATGTAAATAATAAGTATGTGTATGTCCTTCCTCCCCTTCGGAAACAATATTTTATTGACATATTGGGAATGTTATAAATGTTTCAATTACAAAACTACGTTATGAAAATTTAAGTTTTTGTAATTTTTTATAATTTTTGAAAAAGGACATTTTTGATCCTGTAGTTTCCTTGCCCCGAATTCATCCAAATTTGGCCAAAACGTTAAAAATGTTCCAGAAAATTATTGTACAAAATTTTGATTAATTTTTTTTTTATTTTTTAGTATTTTTAATTTTCAGCATATATGGGAAAATCACGAAAAAGAACACCTTGCTACGAATTTTTTCAAACTTTGGATTTGACTATCTTTTATCAGGTCAATTAAGTGTGCCAAATTTCATATCTGTACGACAACTGCTTTTATTTTTGACCAATCGTTATATGAAATCAAAAAATAATTAAATAAGTGAATGATTGTTACAAAACGGTGGACTATATTGCAAATTCATAATTTCCTTACCGTTATTCGTCCTTTCATCTCCTTGGAACCAGACAAACTTTTTTTATCTTTTTTTTTCTTTATTGAATCTTTCTTTTGAGAAATTTACAATAAGTATTAAAATCTTAACCAGCAATGTCCAACATAAGTGCTCGTTAAATGATTATCTGGCCAGATCCATTGTTTCCAATCGCCTCAGTCGTCTATGTCAAATGACAGCAACTCCCTGGCAAGGGGATTTGGATGATCGATTAGTTTTGAAATGTATTTTAGACAGGAGAGTTTGATCTCCTCGCGTATTATGGGGACATTGAGATCCCATGGATATTACTATTGCGAATGAACCATGCGGCACCTGTTATTGTCCTTAACAGTGCTGACTGCTTTCTGCGGCTGTTCTGTACAAAAGCACTTTCTATTCCAAGTCTAGAGCAGACCGTGGACCAATTAGCCAGTACAATTGAACTGACTTTAATTTTATTTTTGTAACCTTGGCTTCAATATGGTGGAACCTTGTTAAAAGGCGATCAAGATGGATACCGAGATATATCACATGGCTCTGTTCTGGAATTTTAATATTATTTATCTATATGGAAGGGCAACTTTCTCGTCTTAGAGGAAATGTAACGGGAATACATTTTGTTGCATTCACCTTAATTTTCCATTTGTCCAAATCGGCGATGTGAGACTGGAGTTGTTCAGAAGCTATTGCGGGGTTTTCATGTGTTCCTAAAAAGTCGGTTTCGTCCGCAAATGTAGATGTGTGAGTCAGTGCGCTCGTAGGCATATCCGCAGTATATAAAATATATAGGAACGGCCTTAGAATACTTCCCTGTGATACACCAGGGGATATTTTTCGTCGTGCGAGATCGCATCCTTTGATCTGATTTGGAAAGATCTTTCTTGTATGTAATTTTTGAGCAGTTTATGTACATTCACAGGTAGTAATCTAGCAATTTTGTGTATTAGTCCATCGTGCCAGACTTTATCGAAGGTTTGGGATATGTCAATAAATAATGCGGAGCAATACTGCTTGCTCTCGAAGGTTTTCCGAATAAGTGTTGTTATCTGATGTACCTGTTCGATAGTACTATGTTTCCTTCTGAAACCAAATTGATGGTCAGGAATAATGCAATTTTCGTCAAGGTGCACTATAAGTCTCTCAAGTAACAACTTTTGAAAATATTGACAATAGGCTAATGCGACAGTATGATGTCACTTGAGTGACACCTTTTCCCGGTTTTGGTATCATAACTATATCAGATATTTTCCATGAGGATGGGAAATATCCAATACGTAGAATTGAGTTAAGTATGAACAAAATAATTCTCGGTGTTAATTTGGTGGTAGTAATTTTATATATACCAGGTGATTTTCCAGCCTTAAGACCTTTGATTGTCGTCTTCACGGTAGAGAACTGGAATTTTAGTGGAGCTGGCACCACATTATTTATGACATTAACTCTAATAGATGAATTTGTATCAGTTGGGGCAAATGCTTCGATTTTTTCTGAAGTATTTTTTGCCCATTCTCCATTCTGAAGGCGTTGGGCGACTCATATATAATAGGGCATTGCATATTTTTCACAGCTTTCCAGAGACTATATTCTGTTTTCTTAGTAGGGTCTAAGTTTTTAAGATAATTTCTCAGGTTAGATTCTTTATTAATCCTTAAGGCGACGTGAAGTCTTCTTTGGCACTGATTAAGTTTTGCCTTTACGTTCGATTGTTGCCATTGACGTCTGAGTGTTCTCTTTTCTTTGATAAAAGACTCAATGTTTTTAGTACATTTTGAATGTCTGTAATGCCCCAGGGTGACTGGGGGCATGGACACTTTAACGGCGTTTGTTAAAATGTCTGTAAATATATCGACAGGCAAGTGTGAGCAAACATACATTTTATACTTTAACCAGTTCGTTTTCTTGTTAGGGAAACAAGAGTAATAGTTTTCCAATGTACTTGGAACTTCTAATAACGTTAAAACTGTAGGCGAGTGGTCTGACGAGAGGTCCAGCGAAGGGAGCACTGAAATAAATTCTCGTTTTATATTCTTGATTACAGCGAAGTCAATTATATTGGGAATCTTATTGAGGTCTGTAGGCCAATAAGTAGGCTGGCCACTAGATATGGCATCTAGTCTGTTAGACGATATTGCTTCTAACAGTTGCCTCCGTCTAGGAGTAATAAGGCGAGAGCCCCAAAATGTATGTTTTGCATTGTAATCACCAGGTGCTATAAATCTTGGACCTAGAGTCCTAAAATACCTAGGATATTGAAGATATTGTAACTCTACCATCAGGTATATTTATAGATGTGGCCTGGAAGTGGTCCGTTTTATATTCTGGCATTCGGAAATGCCTAATATCCTTTCTCACTAATATAGCTGTTCAACCACTCGTATGTTTTGTACCAGTATATTACAATATTAAAACGGGCACGAAGTCCCAAGTCTTCAAAAGCGGCACCCTTGGCTAAATTATATAAGGATAGTGAACCTGATAGACTAAACAATGAAAATCGTTTTTCTATTCTGGAATGTGAAACAGATGTACCAGGAAATAAAACCAACTCTACAAAACCACCCCCCATTTACTTGAGAGAAAATAATTCGAATTCACTGGTTCAGAGCCTCATTTCATTAATTGGAGAGATCTCTTTTTACGTTACCCCAATCAAGAAAGGCACGATTCATGAAACTAAAATACAGGTCAATAGTGAAAATGATTATAGAAAGGTTGTAACAGATTTTGAAACTCAAAAGAAAAGTTTTTACACTTACCAGCTGAAAGGAAGCAAGGGGCTACAAGTTGTAATAAAGGGTATTGAAGGTTTTAAGGCAAAAAATGTGATAAACATTAGAAATTGCGAAAAAAAAACCCCAACCACTCTCCCGTGTTGTACTTGAACCCGGTGTCATAAATCTGAAAAAAATGAAACACATCCCATAAGTATTTGTTGCATCGTAAATTCCGGTAGAAGAACCACATAAACGATTTGGCCCCGTCCAATGTATTAATTGCCAAGAATATGGACATACCAAGGCATATTGCAAATTGCCACCCGTATGTGTTATTTGTGGGGAGTTGCATAATACATCCCAATGTAACAAATCCAAAGATGATCCTAAAATTAAAAAATGCAGCAATTGCGGAGGTAACCACACAGCAAACTACAGGGGTTGTCCTGTCTACTCAATTGTTAAAAAATCACAAAGCCATAAACCGAAGATTTTCTCCGCTCAGCCATTAAATAACACCAATTTGAACTACGCCCCGTTGCAACAGACATATGACAACAAAGAAACATATGCAAATGTACTTAGAAACAACCAAACTCAGACACAAGTCCGTCAACCACAAAACCAAAATATAAACCCAGAGGTAAGACAGCAAGCTCCAATTTTAAATTTTACCCGACTAGAATCTACAATAGAAACTCTTGTGCAATTGGTAAATAACTTTACAAACTCAATGAGTAACATGATGCAAGAAATGCTTAAGATGCAATCAATGTTATTGCAGGCTGTGCTTAATAGACCATGAACTGCCTAAGAATATGTTTTTGGAATGCAAACGGCATACGCCAACACAAAAACGAACTCGAATATTTGTTAAGAAACCAACAAATTGATGTAATGCTGGTTTCTGAAACTCATTTGACGTCCAGAAGTTCCTTTCGAATAAATGGATATGTAATATATGACACCAAAGATCCCAGAGGTAGAGCATGCGGAGGCTCGGCAATTTTAATAAAAGCTCGAATCAAACACTACTTAATGTGTGATCTTTGCGAAGATTATCTTCAAGCTACTACAATCTGTCTTGAAGATATTCATCGAAACTTAGTGATTTCATTGATATACTCACCCCCTAGATTTTCAATTACAGAAAGTCAATATAATAATTTTTTAAATCACTAGGCCCCCGTTTCCTGGCTGCTGGCGATTATAATGCTAAGCACACATTCTGGGGATCACGACTGATTACACCTAGAGGTCGTGTTTTGTTTGATACAATTTCTAAAATGGGTTTGAATGTTATTTCGAGCGGCCAACCTACCTACTGGTCTACTGACCCACGAAAAATGCCGGATGTTATTGATTTTATCGTGATGAAAAATATCCCTGGAGAAATGATTCAATTTGAATCCTCGCTGGAACTATATTCAGATCACTCACCCACTATTGTTACTTTATTGAACTTGTATCTCGGGGGCCCCGACTGGTAGTTTAGCTCAAATATAAAAAAATCTAAGTACACGTTGCTCGGAAAACATACCGCTAAGAACACCAGAAAACATCGATCACTCTCTTATCAATTTCGATAAAAATCTCAAACTGGATGCTCAACATGCTACCCAAACCCCCCGACAAATCAGATATAATATAATTTATTCTGCAGATGTCGAACGGCTCTTAAATGAAAAAAGAAGAGTTCGAAGAGAGTGGCAATTGCACAGATCACCCCAACTCAAATCGAAGCTTAAATATTGTATAAAAAGACTTGGAATTTCGAAAAATGGAATCATTGAATAAATATTTAGAGAGCCTGGACGCAACCCCGAAATCGGATTACTCATTATGTCGAGCAACAAAAAGACCTGTCATATGTAAGCCCCCCTTGCGAAATTCAAGTGGTGGTTAGGCAAGACATGATACTGAAAAAGGGAATCTGAAAGTTGTACCCGATGTTAATTGAAAACAATTGTATTCCGAATATTAATTAATATACTATTGAGTAATTTCCCCGCAAACACACATAAGCTATTGGGAAGCTATTTAACTTGTCGAACATTTAAGGTTAAAGAAGGAGACTTTTTAAGTACTGCACAACCCATTGAAGCTGGAGTCCCCCAAGGCAGTATCCTGGGACCCTTTTATATTTGATATATTCGTCTGATATGCCAACTAACAATCGCACTCATATATCAACATTTGCTGATGATACTACTATTCTAAGCATTCATGAAAACCCTCAAGAAGCGTCTCGCTACTTACAAAATCACATATTTGAACTAGAAAAATGGTTAAAACAATGGAAAGTTAAAGTCAACGAGCAAAAATGTACACATAACACTTACATTGCGTAGAGATTTTTTCATTTGGAAAAATATTTTTTTTTATTAATTATATTTTTATAATTAATATTTTGTACAGTACCTAGCCAGCAACCGACCGATTAACATATTCGTGTCTAGCAGTAAAGAGGTAAAAATACCTCTCAAAACGCTTGTCGAAAAGTTACATGGGAATTTGTTATAATTACGATGAGGAATATATGGATGAAGGTTTGTCAGAGACATATTTGTATTTTATGTATAACGTAATTCATGAATTTTGCCCTAGAAAATGATTCATGTACTATTATAGAATTGGTTAAAATATAGAAGTTGTAACTATTTTAAAAAAAGATTTCATCTCTCGAAACAAAAACATTAAAATTAGAAGCAAATCGACACGACATGTTGTACAATGACTTTTGCTGCCTACGAGAAGCTTTTGATAATTTGCCGCAAGATATTACAATTGATATGGTCCATTTTTTTCAAAAATGCCATAAAAATAACATCCACAGTCTTCTTATAGATTGAAATAATTATTAGTATTTTAAATAATCTATACTCATAAGAAATGAATAGAATGTTTTTCGACATAATAAAGGCTGAAATTTGAATAAAGCTAAATTTTGATGAAACAAACATTTTAAAGCAAACGAGTTAGTAAATTCTGTAAATAAAAATACAAAACATATGTGGCAAATATAATTGTTCTACATTTTTATGTAATTTAAATTAACCCAGATATGCCGACTGTACTACATGTAGTTATTGTTTACAGGATAGGTCACGTTTATCAAAATACCATTTTTTTGTTCACATACTTAGTACTCACCAATACCTCATGGGAGATTGTGTGATCGCATTTTTTTTGCTACTATTTTTGAGTTATTGAATTTTTAATTTGTGATTGTTATATGCATGAATGTTTCATTATTGCGTTTTAGTTTTGTTGTTGTGACCCCAATGTCCTATATATAGGACGACTTAAAAAAACACTTTTTTCAATAAATTTTTAGAAAACTCTAATTGCACTGTTTTTTATTTCTCATTTGCTTCCAAAATAATATAAAAGTAATTTTAAAATGATCAAGCTCTAGCCTTCGGCATATCTGGGTTAATATATCTTCACCTAAAATTCAAAAACATCACTTTTTACAAGTTTATAGAAGGAGACAAAAACCGATATAAAATTAAAATTAATTGAAATATTGAAACAAAATTATCAAATTTGGATTACAATAAAACTATATATATATTTTATGATATGCGTCTTACATTATTTTGAATTGATGTTTTCTAAAACCAAAATATCGTATCATCAATATAAATTTTTATGAAAAAAAATGTACTTTATTAAATTTTCTAAAGAATGCCAAAAAAATACGATTGCAACAATATTACCTAGAACAGGGTAAACTGTTTATTAATTAATTACTCAAAGCGTAAACGTTATTTTGTTTAAGAAAATCATTTTGGTTATAAATTGGTTATTTTTGAAAGTAAAAGATTAAAATTTTTATACTTGAATTTAACGTTTCTTTATTTTTTAATTTTTGTAAAAAAAAATCCGGTTCGAAGGACCGTGAAATAATTTGTATGGGGAAACAAATTATATTATAAATTTTCTCCTTTATTAAGGTGCGAACTACTTTTGTTTGAGGAGAAAATGAATAATTATATTCACTCATAAAGTGAGTATAATTATTGAGATTATGGTAATATGAAGAAAAAGTAAAATTGGATTAGTGTATTGTTAATGTCTACATATATATTGAGGAATATATGTAAAATTGTGTTTAGTACTTTACCTTTTTAATGTGTTGTTGTATGTTACCAATAGAATTAGAAAACCAGAGATTTTTCATTAACGTTATAAAGGTTTCAGGGTTTATTTTAGAAGATATATAAAAAAGAGGGAATATAAAATATACAACTTAAGGCTTCTGTTGCTAGGTGATAAGTGAACAATTATAAGTTTTAGTTTTCATAAAGAAGCCTAGGTTTAATTCCAAAACCCGAAGATGTTTTGGAATTTCTTATGTATATCTAACATACCGTTAGCAACATTTCATTAAAATTTTCTTAATTACTAACATTTTAGTTCATTATCGTTTTAAATATTAAGGTAGTACTTATTTTACTGCATATATAAATACTAACAATTCAATAATATAGTACTTAATTTAATATGCAATTCAATAATATAAAATTCAATTAATATTACAATTTTCGATTAATAATACAAATTCAAATAAAATTACAAAATTCAATTAATATGTATATACATGTATCAATAGTACATTTGTTGGATAAAAAATTAAATTAACATTAAAAATTCAATTAATAAATAAATGTATATATAAATACTACATTTTTTGATAAAAAAAACTTCAATTAAATATTGTTTAAACTATAGTTTAAACAACTTAAATTTAACTTTTTTGAACTATAAATGCATAAGTCCAGTTATTTTTTAAAAATCCAGGTAAATTTTTCTTAAGGTCCAGTTATTTTGTTATCTGACAACCCTACATACAGCTATGGGACACGGCCTCAGCGTCAAATGTAGAAAGATCCAAAGACGCCAAAACAAGTTTCTAAGATTGATCACAGTTGCCCCTTGGTATATCAAAAAACGCGAATATACACAAAGATCTAAACGTGCCCATTGTAATAACTGAAATCTCGAAAAATGTACAAAAATATTTTAAACAGGTAAGAGTGCTATATTCGGCTATGCCGAATCTTATATACCCTTCACCTTTGTTGTGGATGCATCATTATTTTTTATAATTAGTATATGGGGCATTTCACGTCAAGTGAACCAACTTTTGAAAACGATGTCTTCCGATCGCGATTTGCAATTTGCACCAATGTTAGTTCTATTGGATAGTAATTCGGACACCATTTTTCAACAAGATCGGTCAAGAACTCTCTGAGTTATAGGAGGTCAAAATTTGACATTTTGGCCAAACAGGTGTTTTTTTTTATCCATATAACTTATTACCTATTGTTCTTAGCAAAATGTGTCCCAAATAGTTTAGATAGCTATTTATGCAATCTTTCGAAAAAAAAAATTAAAAAATTTAATAAAATATTTTTGATTTTTTTTTTTTAAATCAAAAATATTTTTGACTTTTTTTTCAAAATGGGCCCTTTTTATTTTTTTTTTTATTTTTTTTAAGAAAGCTTAGGTCTTTTCCTAAGCGACCCATATGGTCGCTTAGTGGGATGCGAGTGGAATATCTATCAAAAAAAATATTTTGTAACTCAAGATTTAAAATTTTTGAATTTTTTTGCAAAAAAAAACTTTGTTGACTTTTTTTTAAAAAATGGACCCATTTTTTAATTTTTTTTTTTGCTCAGAAGAAAGCTTATGTGTTTTCCTTTAACACCCTTTTTGTCGCTTAGTGGGATGCGAGTGGGATATCTATAAAAAAATGTTTTGTAACTCAAGACATACAATTTTTTACTTTTTTTTTCAAAAGAAAGCTTAGGTCTTTTCCTTTAAAACCTTTTTGGTCGCTTAGTGGGATGCGAGTGGGATATCTTTAAAAATAAATGTTTTGTAACTCAAGACAAAGGTTTTTAAATTTGCACTATTTTAATTTTTTTCATATTTGTGTGTAAACCTTAAAAATTAAACTTACGCAGAGAAACTAGACACATTAGCCTTTCCGATGGTATGTAACATACCCAACTAAAATTTCATAGCCTCGATACTGTAATACCCATAATATGTTAACCTCAGGAATAAAAATCACTT
Organism: Calliphora vicina; assembly: GCF_958450345.1. Lineage (NCBI taxonomy): Eukaryota > Metazoa > Arthropoda > Insecta > Diptera > Calliphoridae > Calliphora > Calliphora vicina. The sequence goes on from NC_088780.1 coordinate 72,314,793, forward strand.
TTTTTCTGTGGAAATGTTGAATAATTTAATTTTGTTATTTATTTGTAATAATAATTAATTTAATATATAATAATAATAATAATAAAAAGATGAATAATTTAGTAAAATTTAATCTTAATCACAATAGATCAATTTATATAATAACTATTTTTACACTTAATTTATGAAGTTTTTAAATTTTCAAATATCCATACTTTTATCCTCCTTATTTGTCACCTTTATTAGCTGCTTTTTTTTTGTCAATCCTTTCTTGGCGTTATTAGATTCAGCTACTGATTTCGCTGCTGGCTTCTTTTTTGGCTTTGGAAAGAAATCGCATTGAGTAGATGCAGAAAACTTTTTTAATTTGAGTCTTCCATCGACAAGCGGTATGAAAGCATGGTATTGAGCAGTGCCATCGATTGTTACCGCAGCATCGAATCTGCTCTTTAGTGTTTTCAATGTTTCCTCATGATCCTCTTTGCTACTAAAAACTATTTTAGTTTCTTTACAATAATTCTTTGCCCAATGGAATAAAGCAGTCGCATCTAAGATGCGATCTTGATGAGAGCACTGGAGGCTATACTTCGCTGCATTTCTTTTGAGGTTTTCTCCAATACCATCACATGCTCCTTTACCATGAGCAGTAGGATGAAAATGCCACTCAGCTGGCATTCCAAAATCTTTTTCATGAGCTGTAAGATTTGCGAAGCTACTTTTGTTTTTAAAATGTTGACGAGCTCCGTCCGAAACGTAGTATACCTTTTCTACTGTAAATTTTGATTTTAGATAATTTAGTATTATCTTCTGGTACTCATAAACTGCAACGGTGTCATGTTTTAAATCGTCGGATATGATTGCCATACTTTTGTGTTCCAGGTTTTCTTCTTTCATGTAGTAAATAACTACTGTGAATATAGTTGCTTGGTCGTTATTGAAGTGGAATGCTTGTATGGAATCCTGAAGAACATATTTATAGTTCTCTGCGAAATCAAATGAATTAATGAATTCACCAGACTTCAAATGTGTTTTCAAGTCCTTGAAGAATGACCACTGCTCTTTGACTAAAAAGTCATGGGTTCTCAAATTTAGCAATCCTCTACACAGTTCTTCCACAAAATCATCCACATTTAAAATTATGGTTTTCAGTGTGCATCTTTCAGTCTGAAGCCAAGATTCAAATTTTAACTCCTCAATACATTCTCGATCAAAAGAGTTGATTAAATTTTCTTTGATGGATGTGGTTGTGGTGAACACCTTTAAAAAAATAAGTTTTTTTTATACTAACAAAGTTTTTTTATTAAGTTCCTTAAAAATACATTTATTTTGTAATAATATCTTTGTTGGGTACTACCCTAATATAAACTTTAGCAATAGTATCGAATTTGAAAGCTTTTGTTATACTGGGCTGTATTACATCTGGCAATGCCTTAACCGGCAATGAAAGTACTCGGTACTTAAATTAGTCACATTGGTTATCATATATCTTTTGGGCACACGCTATATAACCAACCCGAACTTTCTTGATTAACTAAAAAAAATTACGACTTCCTTTTCGTATCAGCCATTACCTCAGCAAGTTAATTATTTCAAGAACCAAAAGAAAAACCAAATTTAAACGTAGAACATATCTACATTGTCTTATCAAAATCTTTGGAAATCTTCAAATTTTATTCTACTTGAAACTATTATAGGGTAAGTTGTTTAAGTTTAACATAGTTTGTGGAAATAATCTGAATATGTAAAATTTATGTAGATCTCGTAGCCACTTTTGGATTTAATCACATGGTTAATGGTCCGTGGCCTTATTGTGCTTTAGTGTCTGGTGATTTTACAGCTTTTCGTGGGAATATTTTGACCCCATATGATTCTTCAAGTATTAGTTTAATCACCGCCACTAGCGCTTATCGGATCACAGCCAAGGAGCTCTTTGTCTCAATTGCCATCAAATCCGCAAAACAACTACTTCTCAGGAATAGCAAAACGACCTCTTCATTTGGTGGTTAACAAAGTCGTGTAGAAGTTTATCCGGAGTTCTTTAAGAAGAAATGTGATTACTAAAACATCCCAAATCAGTAATAAATAACCTTTAAAGTTAATAATATACTTCAATCACAAAAGTGGTATACTAATGTAAGGAATCCATATCTGATGTGACAGACAAAGAAAATTATAAGTAGCTTGTGAAAAGTTTAATTTGAATTTCCAAATCATCGTCAATTCAGACAACCTCAAATCTACAAAGCATTGGAAACAGTGTAAATGGTTTATTATGCACTTAATCGTAGAAAAAAATAAAACGAAATAAAACAAATTTAAGACAAAACCACAAATTATAAAAAAAAAAGCAACTAGAAAAAACACAATAATTGCAAAAGATAAAGTACTAATGATCATTACCTACCAAAGATCAATCAAGTTTAAATTTTGGTTGCTTGTTTTGTCTTTCTCGATTAATGTTTTACACGTTTTGGTGCAAAAGAATGAGTTCATTTCTTTTACATATATACATATTTTGCATTTAAATGTTTAAATTTTAATAAAAACAAAAAAAAAATTAATTAGAAACAAAAGGATTTAACGCTACTAAACTTCATAAAAAAAAAAACATATTAATTTAAATTTTAAGTGCATTTACATTTTTCTAAACAATAATATAATAATAATTCAATTAAAATCAATATACCCTAAAGTACCTATAAAAAAAAAAAAAATAACCTAAACAAATTCTAAACTTCCGGTTCCTGCATGAACAAATTAATATCTAAAAATTTACAACTTATGCAGCACCTTTCAGCTGGTTTGCAGTACAACATAATTGATCATCGAAAAGGCCTTCTCGTTCATCAAACATGTTGGTAAGTGATTTATGCTCACATTTTGTTCTTGCATTTAACCTATCATGTCACCATAAACATAACTAAGAAACAACAACAACAACATATTTTAATTGAGTAATTGCATTACTGAAACGAAACATCATGAACATGAAATTGTAAACTGCTCTTTTCTTCAATTTAAAAGTAAAAACATCATGTATGATTGTTGGTTGTTAGTTATGTATGAGAAAAGATTTTAATTATTAAAAAATGTCGAAAAATACAGGAAACATTTAAAATAAAAAAAGCATTTGTAATATTATCACAAAAAAATTATCAAAATTTTGTATTTGCTAAGAATGAATTAATTATTAAGAGAATGCACTCTTTAAATACGCTGTATGAATTTCATATTGTTCTTTTTCTTTTTCTTTCATGTATTACTTTTTGAGATTCTCTTAGATATTAATATTTATATTGTTTTGGTTTTGTTTATTTTTTTTTTTGCATACACATATTGAAAGCAAATAACACTCAAAAGCTCACATTATTTTTTTTATTTTTTTTGTTTACGCTTTTCAATGAAATAATTACGATATATGTAAATAACTAAAATTTGAGTAACAATTAAGTCTAATTAAATAATTTCTTAATTTTATATATTTGTATATTTTGTTTTATCATTCTTCCATATGAATTCAAAAGAGTGTTTAAATATAAAAATTAAAAATAACTAGTACACTGTAGATACATGAAATTTGTCTTCAGTTTTAAGCTTTACTAATGATTTTAATAATTATAAATAATGTTTATTTAACAATGAATTACTAAATTAAATCTAGTGTTTTCTTAGAGTGATGATATCTACGATAGTTTAGGTTAGTTTAACCATTTCAAATTGGGGTTCTAAAAAATTTGTTTTGGCATTAGAACCAAGGCTAAGGGAGGGTTATGAGCCACAACTTTTCCATTGTCATCTGGAAAAGGTTCTTACTATATTATTTCTTAGGAATTAAACCAATGCTCTTTATTTTATTTTTAAATTAGAACTGACTTAAATTCGGGCTGAAGTTTTTTTTATTTAAGTCACAACAGTCATGTTACAACTAGATTCAATAGTATCATAAAAAGGGAGTCTGGAATATTATTATTGTTTATTGACATTCTACTTTATCTGGAAAGGACACGAACTCCCCCAGACCCGACTGATTAGCTAGCTTGATGATGGCTCCCGCAGTCCTATATCCAATAAAGTCAGTTGGAACTGTATCATTGATTTATATAATATTTTCTTATGGGAAATATTTTTTTTTTGTCATACAACGTGTTCATAACAATAATTGGCGCCCAACGTGGGGCCCGAAGGGACATCTAGTCCTGAAGGCTTTCATTTTTTTTCCATAAATATTTGAATACAAAGCTAAACATTTGTTTAAGCTTAAGTTTAGGAAATAATTGGTATCTGACATCTTTTTTAAGAATAATATTCAATTCTTTTCTGGATCTTTTAGCAATCTGAGTTTTGACGGTTCGGATTAGCTAACCGAAAAGTTCCTGATTTTCTTTTCTAAAGAAGATCTATTTTACTTAATATTTCCATTACTTTTGCAGTTTTATGTACGAATTATATTCGACATTATTTGAACTTAGTGATCAGCAATAAAATTAAGAATGGAAAACAGCAATTCTGCTATGTGCGAATTACTGTCCACTTAATTTTAAAATTTTCTTTGGAACTAGAATATATGCTGTAAAATATTCAACAGCTGGTGTGATCAAATAACAAATCGATTATTATTTATACATTTAACCATACATAGACCATATTTTAATTTCTACATTGGTTTTTTTTTCTACAATGGTTACTCTACCATGTATCATCTACTAGTATCATCACTTAAAAGAAAACACCAAAATTATTCTTGAAAGTATAGAATTTTTTATTATATTTTTCTGTTTTTTTTGTAAACTCAACTAATAATTTTATTCTATTCTATAAAATATATTTGTTTCAACATTACTCTTAAAACATTTTACCATTATTTCCATAATTTAAATTATATTTGACCAACGACTTTTTGTCAGGGGTGTAATTCTGTCTTCTAGAATTTGAAAATTAAGAACAGGCGTAAATTTGAATAGATTAGTTAATTTTCACAATATACCTTTTTTTTTTTTTGAACATTTACTTAAATTTTAGTATTTCAGTATAAATTCTGTGTTTCATGATTTAATATTATAAAACATAATTTTAACGACTTAGGAAATTTTGTTATTTATTTCGATTTGATTTATATATTTGATCTGATTTACCTATTTATAAACTTTTGCTCTTATACTGAATAAAAAAATTTATAATGTCTCTGGAACATACACCACCACCTTCTGCAGCGGCAATTATACCTTCTACTAGTATAGATCCTAAAGTTTGTAGCATTTGTTCGGAAGGTATGTCTGAGGCTCAAGATTGTTTACTTATAAATGAATGCTCCCATGCTTTTCACAGAACATGCATTGAAAACTTTTTACAAACTGGTTCCGATTGCCCTATATGTAGGCGTACGTGTCAGTTGTCGGAGCTGCGTAAAATTACTATTAATACTAATTTGAATCCTAATATTAAACCACCAAAACACGGTAAGGGTAGAGGAAAAAACCCGCAACATTATAACACCCGGAGTTATAGTCGTATTTTGTTTCAAGAATCTCAGACTCCTATATTGGGTGCAAATACAAATACTCATACTTATACACCTGATCGTAATAATAACCAAACGAATTATGATTTACCTGAACCATCGCCTGCTCATAATCGAAACTCAAATGTAGATTATGAGCGAATCAATCAGATGATAGAAACCAATTTATCTCGACTATTACAAAATTTGAATATTTTACCGAATGATCAGAATAGAATCAGTATACCGAATCGTGGTGCTATACCTCCTAATTCACCTCAACCAAATACATCACGAAACCAACACAACTCGTTTGCCTCTTGTTCCAATTCTGCTAACATATCATATACCTCTGATAGAATAACATCTATTATCCAAAATTGGAACCTCAAATTTGATGGTTCGGCAGCAGGTTTAAATGTAGAGGAGTTTTTATACCGCCTTAGGTCGCTTACAAATGATACTTTCAACGGGGATTTTTCTATAATTTGTAAGAATTTACACATCCTATTATCTGGTAAGGCAAGAGACTGGTTCTGGCGCTTTCATAAGCAGGTTCAGACAGTTGAATGGACAGAATTTTGTGACGCGCTTCGATGTCAATATAGAGATTTTAAATCTTCCTTTGATGTCAAAGAAGACATCAGAAACCGGAAGCAAAAGCGGGGAGAATCATTTGACGCTTTTTTCGACGCCGTGTCATTTATAATCGATCGGCTACCTTCTCCAATGCCAGAAAGGGAAATTATTGAGATCCTAACTCGAAATTTAAGACCGGAAATCCGGCAAGAGCTTTTGTATGTTCAAATACACTCTCTTTCGCATTTGCGAAAACTCGTACAAATGCGAGAAAATTTTCTTAACGATGACCACGTACGCAAGAACTTATTGATGTCTAAAAATACCACATTTGCTCCTCGACGATATGTTTCTGAAATGGCCGACTCTAATATTTCAGAATCTGTAGAGGATAACTTGAATACGGAAGTTAGTGCATTGCAAAGTCAAATACCCATAAAATGCTGGAATTGTGACCAGAGTGGACATCATTGTGAAAATTGTCTTCAGGAAAGACAAGTATTCTGCTATGGCTGTGGGGCTAAAAAGATTTATAAACCAAATTGTCTTAAATGTGCGGCGCGGAAACAAACAAATTCAAAAAACTTGAGAGTGGTAACTCCCTTGGAGGAGCAACACTAAATCAAGAAATCTTTAATTCGTCACCTAATGTACATGATGTTAATTGTAATATTAAATACGACAATAATAAAAATCTATTAACTCATTTACAACCCCAGCTATTAAGATTATCAAAAGACCAAATATATATGATTGTAATAATTCTAATGAAAGTTCAAGAAATATTATTTTTCCTAAACTTCCTTATCATGAGAGATTAAAACTATATATTGAAAAAAGAAATGCTATATTTAATGTTGGTTCAATTGTCCAGCATAAGCAAACCAAACCCAAACGTTCAACGATTCCCTTTCGTCAATACTGGAAACAGAGAAAGATAGGTAAAAAATGTATTTTATCTACTATTATAAATAATCCGAATGACATGCGTTACTACGCTAAAGTGTCATTTTTGCACTTCAATGAATTCGGTCTGTTAGACACTGGTGCTAACATTAGTTGCATTGGGGCTGAGTTAGCGTTGTTCAACTTTTCTTCGTTGCCCAGCTTTACTAAATGCAAATCGTTTGTGAAAACAGCGGATGGAAAAGCGCAGTCTGTTGTAGGTTGGTTAACAACCAATGTAACTTATAAAAATAAAACATGCGAGTTAAAACTTTTTGTAATCCCGTCTATCTCACAGAGGTTGATCCTTGGTATTGACTTCTGGAAGTCGTTTGAGCTGTTTGCAGATGTTATTGGCTATGCAGACATTATTAATTTTAATGAAATGTCCAATAGTCTTTCCGAGTTGTCCGAATGTCAATTTAGGTCCGATTTGTCCGAGAAGATTTTGTCCAATGAAAATGACGAACCTCTATATAAATTAACACCAAGCCAACATCAACAGCTTGAAACTGTTAAATTATTTTTCCCGGGAAAGAATGGGTTGGGAAGAACTAGCTTGATTAAGCATTCGATCGATGTGGGCGATGCCGCACCGATCAAACAACGGTTCTATCCAGTTTCTCCAGCGGTGGAGAAACTAATGTACGGTGAACTTGATAGAATGTTGGCATTAGGGGTGATTGAACCATCCACGTCCCCCTGGAGTTCACCTATGAGGTTGGTGATAAAACCACATAAAGTTCGCTTGTGTTTAGACGTCAGAAAACTTAATTTGGTGACAAAAAAGGATGCGTATCCATTGCCTAGCATTGAGGGAATATTCTCGCGACTTCCAAAAGCCAATATAATTACCAAACTGGATCTAAAAGACGCATATTGGCAGATCTCGCTGGATGATGAATCAAAACCCCTGACCGCATTTACGGTCCCAGGTCGACCGTTATACCAATTTGTGGTAATGCCTTTCGGGCTTTGTAACGCCCCACAGACAATGTGTAGGCTCATAGATCAAATCATTCCACCGGATCTTAGGCATTGCATCTTTGGATATCTGGATGACTTGATTGTTGTATCAGAGGATTTTGAGACTCATATGGAACACTTAATTCGAATATCTGCACAATTTAAGAAAGCTAATTTGACGTTAAATTTAGAAAAGAGCAAATTTTGTGTGACAAAAGTTAATTATTTAGGTTATGTAATTGGGAATGGCGGAATAACTACTGATCCTGAAAAAGTGAGCGCGATAAGAAATTGGCCAGCACCCAAGAATCTGAAACAGGTCAGAGGTTTCCTAGGCCTTACAGGCTGGTATCGCCGGTTCATAGAAAATTTTTCTACGGTAGTATTCCCTATTACTGAGGTATTATCCAGTAAAAAGATAAGATAAAAACACTTCTTACCTCTGCTCCTGTCCTCACAAACCCAGATTTTGAGAAAAAATTCTACCTCCACTGTGACGCGAGTGATTTTGGCATCGGCGCCGTTCTTGTGCAGCTAGACGACATGGGCCAGGAAAAGCCAATTGCATTTATGAGTCGTAAACTAAATTCTGCCCAGAGAAATTATAGCGTCACAGAAAGGGAGTGTTTGGCAGCTGTAGAGGCAATCAAAAAGTTTCGCTGCTACCTTGAATTGCAAGAATTTGAAGTCATAACTGACCATTCGAGCTTAATATAGCTTATGCGTCAAGCAGACTTAAGTGGGAGATTAGCCAGGTGGGTATTTAAATTGCAAGCCTATAAGTTTACTGTGAGTCATCGAAAAGGCAGAGATAACATAGTCCCAGATGCTCTTTCAAGAATACCCGAAAATGAAATTGGTGCTGTGGAACTTATTGAACCTGAAGTTGATCTGAATTCTACCCACTTTGAAGACGAGGATTATAAAATACTAAAGTCCAAGGTTGCCGAAAATCAAGGAAAATATCCAGATTTAAAAATCGTGCATAAGTACTTATATATTAGAACAGAGCACTATTCGGGAAATGAAATCGAAGAACAACAGGCCTGGAAGTTGTGGATACCAAGCAATCTTAGAACAGATGTAATTTCCAGGGCACATGATAACCCTGTATCCAGTCATGGAGGTATGGTTAAAACATTGGACCTCATTCGACGAAATTTTTTCTGGCCTGGTATAGTAGGTGACGTGAGAAGGTATGTAAGAGATTGTGAAGTTTGTAAGTCAACAAAAGCTCCAAACTTCATAATGAAGCCACCCATGGGCAAACAACCATTGTCTGTTCGTCCATTTCAGCGATTGTATATCGACATACTTGGTCCATACCCTAGAAGTAAGTCAGGGTATATAGGCCTCTTAATCGTTTTAGATCATATGTCAAAATTCCACTGGCTTTGTCCTCTAAAAAAATTTACGTCTGCTGTCATCCAAAATTTCCTAAGAGATCAAATATTTTACACTTACGGAGTTCCGGAAACTATCGTAAGTGACAACGGAAGCCAATTCCGTGCGAATGACTTTAATGCCTTTTTAACGAAGTATGGAGTGACACATACCTACACAGCTGTTTATTCACCTCAGTCTAATGCATCGGAAAGGGTCAATAGGTCCATAATTGCAGGCATTAGAGCGTACTTGAAGCAAGACCAACGTATGTGGGATGAAAACATTACTGCAATAAGCTGTGCGCTGCGTAATTCAAAGCATCAAGCTATAAATTGTTCCCCATACTATGCCCTATTTGGACTTAATATGATTACCCATGGTTCTTCATATGAACTCTTGCGAAAATTGCATTTACTAGATGAACCTAAAGTTCAGCTCTCCAGAGACGATATATTACAAACCGTAAGATATGACTTAAAAAAAAATATAAGGGAAGCTTACGACAAAAGTCAGCAGAAATATAATCTTCGAACTAGAATTCCTAAGTTTATCATCGGTCAGGAAATATTTAAAAGGAATTTTTTACAGAGTAGTGCTGGAAAGAATTTTAGTAGTAAACTTGCACCATCTTTTAGTAAAGCCCGCATAAGAGAACAGTTAGGCAGTCATTATTATATTTTAGAGGATATGTCAGGTAAACTCTTGGGTACCTATCACGCCAAAGACATCCGACCCTAAGTGTTCTGTTTCTAACTAATTCTCCTACTCATAGAGTCAGAATTATTTAGTTTTGTGGTGAACACCTTTAAAAAAAATAAGTTTTTTTTATACTAACAAAGTTTTTTTATTAAGTTCATTAAAAATACATTTATTTTGTAATAATATCTTTGTTGGGTACTACCCTAATATAAACTTTAGCAATAGTATCGAATTTGAAAGCTTTTGTTATACTGGGCTGTATTACATCTGGCAATGCCTTAACCGGCAATGAAAGTACTCGGTACTTAAATTAGTCACATTGGTTATCATATATCTTTTGGGCACACGCTATATAACCAACCCGAACTTTCTTGATTAACTAAAAAAAATTACGACTTCCTTTTCGTATCAGCCATTACCTCAGCAAGTTAATTATTTCAAGAACCAAAAGAAAAACCAAATTTAAACGTAGAACATATCTACATTGTCTTATCAAAATCTTTGGAAATCTTCAAATTTTATTCTACTTGAAACTATTATAGGGTAAGTTATTTAAGTTTAACATAGTTTGTGGAAATAATCTGAATATGTAAAATTTATGTACCCAGCAAAAACTTTTCTTACAAATAAGCCTAAAAATAAGGGGAATTTGACGATTCAACTACTTATTTTTCTACTGTAAGAAGTCATTATTTTTGTTCGCGATGTCCCAAAAGTAATCCTTTATATTTTGGCCAGAAATAAGTTGTTTTGTTAGTAGAGTTATTTATAGAATTTTTATTTACACAAAAAAATAAAAATAAAAAAAAAAATAAGTCGCAGACCCGATTCGAACCTACAACCTTCTGTTTGGTAATCTGCCGTTGTGCTCACTACATCACTGCTTAGTTGTTTCATTGTGCATCAAATAATGGTTTTCACACAGTAATGCAATATTCTTTTCTGTTTTTCTAAAAATAAACATGCAATAAAAAAAATTGGCAAATTGGAAAAAAGTAACAGTTTTTTTGTTTTGTTTGTTTATTTTGTTTTTTTAGACTTTACTACTTAAAAAGTAAGTTATTAAAAAAGACATTATTAAAAAGACATTGTAGCATTTGTAAGCGAAGTTTTTGCTGGGTAGATCTCGTAGCCACTTTTGGATTTAATCACATGGTTAATGGTCCGTGGCCTTATTGTGCTCTAGTGTCTGGTGATTTTACAGCTTTTCGTGGGAATATTTTGACCCCATATGATTCTTCAAGTATTAGTTTAATCACCGCCACTAGCGCTTATCGGATCACAGCCAAGGAGCTCTTTGTCTCAATTGCCATCAAATCCGCAAAACAACTACTTCTCAGGAATAGCAAAACGACCTCTTCATTTGGTGGTTAACAAAGTCGTGTAGAAGTTTATCCGGAGTTCTTTAAGAAGAAATGTGATTACTAAAACATCCCAAATCAGTAATAAATAACCTTTAAAGTTAATAATATACTTCAATCACAAAAGTGGTATACTAATGTAAGGAATCCATATCTGATGTGACAGACAAAGAAAATTATAAGTAGCTTGTGAAAAGTTTAATTTGAATTTCCAAATCATCGTCAATTCAGACAACCTCAAATCTACAAAGCATTGGAAACAGTGTAAATGGTTTATTATGCACTTAATCGTAGAAAAAAATAAAACGAAATAAAACAAATTTAAGACAAAACCACAAATTATAAAAAAAAAGCAACTAGAAAAAACACAATAATTGCAAAAGATAAAGTACTAATGATCATTACCTACCAAAGATCAATCAAGTTTAAATTTTGGTTGCTTGTTTTGTCTTTCTCGATTAATGTTTTACACGTTTTGGTGCAAAAGAATGAGTTCATTTCTTTTACATATATACATATTTTGCATTTAAATGTTTAAATTTTAATAAAAACAAAAAAAAAATAATTAGAAACAAAAGGATTTAACGCTACTAAACTTCATAAAAAAAAAACATATTAATTTAAATTTTAAGTGCATTTACATTTTTCTAAACAATAATATAATAATAATTCAATTAAAATCAATATACCCTAAAGTACCTATAAAAAAAAAAAAAATAACCTAAACAAATTCTAAACTTCCGGTTCCTGCATGAACAAATTAATATCTAAAAATTTACAACTTATGCAGCACCTTTCAGCTGGTTTGCAGTACAACATAATTGATCATCGAAAAGGCCTTCTCGTTCATCAAACATGTTGGTAAGTGATTTATGCTCACATTTTGTTCTTGCATTTAACCTATCACGTCACCATAAACATAACTAAGAAACAACAACAACAACATATTTTAATTGAGTAATTGCATTACTGAAACGAAACATCATGAACATGAAATTGTAAACTGCTCTTTTCTTCAATTTAAAAGTAAAAACTTCATGTATGATTGTTGGTTGTTAGTTATGTATGAGAAAAGATTTTAATTATTAAAAAATGTCGAAAAATATAGGAAACATTTAAAATAAAAAAAGCATTTGTAATATTATCACAAAAAAATTATCAAAATTTTGTATTTGCTAAGAATGAATTAATTATTAAGAGGATGCACTCTTTAAATACGCTGTATGAATTTCATATTGTTCTTTTTCTTTTTCTTTCATGTATTACTTTTTGAGATTCTCTTAGATATTAATATTTATATTGTTTTGGTTTTGTTTTTTTTTTTTTTGCATACACATATTGAAAGCAAATAACACTCAAAAGCTCACATTATTTTTTTTGTTTACGCTTTTCAATGAAATAATTACGATATATGTAAATAACTAAAATTTGAGTAACAATTAAGTCTAATTAAATAATTTCTTAATTTTATATATTTGTATATTTTGTTTTATCATTCTTCCATATGAATTCAAAAGAGTGTTTAAATATAAAAATTAAAAATAACTAGTACACTGTAGATACATGAAATTTGTCTTCAGTTTTAAGCTTTACTAATGATTTTAATAATAATAAATAATGTTTATTTAACAATGAATTACTAAATTAAATCTAGTGTTTTCTTAGAGTGATGATATCTACGATAGTTTAGGTTAGTTTAACCATTTCAAATTGGGGTTCTAAAAAATTAGTTTTGGCATTAGAACCAAGGCTAAGGGAGGGTTATGAGCCACAACTTTTCCATTGTCATCTGGAAAAGGTTCTTACTATATTATTTCTTAGGAATTAAACCAATGCTCTTTATTTTATTTTTAAATTAGAACTGACTTAAATTCGGGCTGAAGTTTTTTTTATTTAAGTCACAACAGTCATGTTACAACTAGATTCAATAGTATCATAAAAAGCAAATAACACTCAAAAGCTCACATTATTTTTTTTGTTTACGCTTTTCAATGAAATAATTACGATATATGTAAATAACTAAAATTTGAGTAACAATTAAGTCTAATTAAATAATTTCTTAATTTTATATATTTGTATATTTTGTTTTATCATTCTTCCATATGAATTCAAAAGAGTGTTTAAATATAAAAATTAAAAATAACTAGTACACTGTAGATACATGAAATTTGTCTTCAGTTTTAAGCTTTACTAATGATTTTAATAATAATAAATAATGTTTATTTAACAATGAATTACTAAATTAAATCTAGTGTTTTCTTAGAGTGATGATATCTACGATAGTTTAGGTTAGTTTAACCATTTCAAATTGGGGTTCTAAAAAATTAGTTTTGGCATTAGAACCAAGGCTAAGGGAGGGTTATGAGCCACAACTTTTCCATTGTCATCTGGAAAAGGTTCTTACTATATTATTTCTTAGGAATTAAACCAATGCTCTTTATTTTATTTTTAAATTAGAACTGACTTAAATTCGGGCTGAAGTTTTTTTTATTTAAGTCACAACAGTCATGTTACAACTAGATTCAATAGTATCATAAAAAGGGAGTCTCGAATATTATTATTGTTTATTGACATTCTACTTTATCTGGAAAGGACACGAACTCCCCCAGACCCGACTGATTAGCTAGCTTGATGATGGCTCCCGCAGTCCTATATCCAATAAAGTCAGTTGGAACTGTATCATTGATTTATATAATATTTTCTTATGGGAAATATTTTTTTTTTGTCATACAACGTGTTCATAACATGGTTTCCGGGCAATTCGAACATTCACCTAAGTGGCAAGAAGTTGTAGCATTAGGGCACATAGTCAATTTAAGGCAATCGCGGTAATGGTGTAAATCTTCTGATGAATCATCTTTTAAGTAATTTAAGTTGATTTCCTTCAACATCAATTTAACATTTTCATGGTAAATACAAACACATACTGTGTGAGTTCCGCTGCTTCCTGCCAAAACGCAATGTTTTGGCCTCAGTTGTGTAAATTTTGTGAATCCAATTTTGACATCCTCGTATTCAGATTGAAATGTTGCGAATAATTCATTCAGGTTACAGAGAACCATTCTCTTCTGCATTTGAACTTTCTTGCCATCGATTCGTACAGACATCCAGTCTTTCATCCCTGGCATCAGGCGACTCATATCATCTCGCTGATAAAACTGAGTTATTAGAGATTTAGTATCGCACTCCAAAGTTTTTCCCTTCTTTTTGTTTGGGAGTGTGAGAATCCCATGCTCAGCAACCAATTGTTTAGCAATTCTTGCTTTTCGTTGAGACGTTCCAAACTCAGTCATTGTTTTTGCAGAACTCCATGTTCTTGGAGCAAGCGTGAGAAGTTGAATTCTTTCAGCTTCACTCTGTGACGTTTTGTATTTCTCTTTTATTTGTTCAAGAACTTCTACTGCATCCTTATAGTATTGGTTTCGACACTCATTCGTTGAATTTGAAAAGTTAGAATAACCATCATCATCAACAGTTCTGTCTTCATTCTCGGAATTACTTTTGTCTTCATCTGGAATAACTTCAACGCAAGTCTCATTACTATTCAAATTCGGTAATCCGTTCAACTTTCCGAGCTCTTTCCTGCATGATCCACAAATTTTCAATCGTTTTGACAGCGTAGGGAATTTTTTTAATAAGCCGTCGGAAATATTTCGCATATCTGATGATCTGTGCTTCATTTTGTTAAAGGGATTAAAACAAAAAGACGAATAAATTTCATTTTCAACCTTAGCCTTTTTAGAAGTCGTAGACATTTTGAATTTTGTAAGTATTTATGTAAATAACACACGTTTTAACTTTAACGCTGTTTCTAAAAAACTGATTTCTGTATGTCTTCAGAATGACAATAAATAGTTTTTTAAGATCATATAGGTAGTACGTTTTAATGAATGAGTCTAAAATCTTTTATTAGGGTCAAGAAGGGCTTACATACTAAAGTACCTAGTTTAACCAAATGTTACAAATAATAATAAAAATAAACCACCATATAAATAACCTACCTGTCAACTTCTACCTCTCCACCCACTTCTTAAAGTCAAATGTCATAAAATAATAAATAAACTGGTACTTCGGAGAAGGGCCATAAAATATTTCCACTTGATTCCAAAAATTTGTTTCTGGGGCACCTGATATTTTAACAATGAAAATCACGTGCGCTGAAAACTACCTCTAGGATTGACTAAAAAAGCCGCAAGATACAAAACTCAGACAAATTTTGGGGGTGGAAAATTAATAGCGGTCGGCCTCATATTGCACCCCTCCAGTGGCTATTATCGGTCAGTTGTTGTGGTTTTTATTTTTAAGGTTTTAGAAACACTTACACACAAATATGAAAAAAATCAATTTAAAAACATTTGTCTTGAGTTACAAAACATTTATTTTGATAGATATCCCACTCGCATCCCACTAAGCGACAAAAAGGGTGTTAAAGGAAAACACATAAGCTTTCTTCTGAGCAAAAAAAAATTAAAAAATGGGTCCATTTTTTTAAAAAAAGTCAACAAAGTTTTTGATTTTGCAAAAAATTCAAAAATTTTAAATCTTGAGTTACAAAATATTTTTTTTGATGGATATCCCACTCGCATCCCACTAAGCGACCATATAGGTCGCTTAGGAAAAGACCTAAGCTTTCTTAAAAAAAATAAAAAAAAAAATAAAAAGGGCCCATTTTGAAAAAAAAGTCAAAAATATTTTTGATTTAAAAAAAAAAAATCAAAAATATTTTATTAAATTTTTTTAATTTTTTTTTTCGAAAGATTGCATAAATAGCTATCTAAACTATTTGGGACACATTTTGCTAAGAACAATAGGTAATAAGTTATATGGATAAAAAAAAACACCTGTCAAATTTTGACCTCCTATAACTCAGAGAGTTCTTGACCGATCTTGTTGAAAAATTACTCCGAGTTACTATCCAATAGAACTAACATTGGTGCAAATTTCATCGCGATCGGAAGACATCGATTTCAAAAGTTGGTTCACTTGACGTGAAATGCCCCATATAGGTATGTATGTACATTGCCCACTTTCAGCTTACAGCATTATAAATTTATCAAGAACACAAAAAACAACAACAACGCCATACGAAACAGAACACCAAAAGAAAAAACAAAAACAAAATACGCAAGGCAATGAAACCAACACACATCCAAACATACGTTTAATTGTATAAAAAACAACAACAACGCCAAAAGAAAAACAAAATACGCAAAGCATGCACATTCAAACATACGATTTGTTGATTTTTTGTCAAAAAAACCAACACACAACCAAACAAAAGTTTAGTTGTATAAAAAACAACAACAACGCCAAAAGAAACAAAACACAAAAAAAAAAAATACGCAAAGCTTGCACATCCAACCATACTTTTTGTTGTTTTTTTGTCAAAGCATGCAATACATTGTGTTTTTTGATGAAATTTTCAGAGGTTGTCTCGGATTTTTGCTCATACGGACGGATTTTGCTGATTTTAAATAGCAAGATTCTCGAAAGTATGCCTGACAGAATTGTTGAAGATTTGGATCCCGGAGATATCTGGGGCCTTCAGAAAATTGATTTCAACAGACAGACCGACGGACAGACAGACAGACGGACATGGCTTAATCGACTCCGCTATCTATAAGGATCCAGAATATATATACTTTATAGGGTCGGAAATGAAAAATGTAGAAATTACAAACGGAATGACAAACTTATATATACCCTTCTCACGAAGCTGAAGGGTATAAAAAACTTGAAGTTCATCCAAACCCGCTGGCCCGCAACATATTAGATAACTGTGGCCACACTTGATTAAGAAGGAGAGACACAGCAGACCTAATCTAGAAGGAAGAATGTCAATTTAACCAAAACAACCATGAATAAAAATTTTTTTCGTCCGGCACTGGCTGGACTAATTAAATAATAATTATTAGATATGAGATTTGAACTACTTATTGTTCGTTCATTAAATAATGAAGATACAATAAATAAACGAAAAGGAAAAAAAATGCCATTAACGTGTCTCAGGCCACTAAAACAAGAAATGTAGGAACAGAATTAACATATTCTGAGAAATATTAAAATAAAAGACATTTTTACTTAAAATATATCCATATTTACTTGTATTTGAGTTTTTGTCTTCGTACGATACCGTTAACCTATTTTGTAATATCTCAAATATTTTGTTTTCATTAAATAATTGTTTTGTATTCATTAACAAAAGTTATCACATTCTTTCAATTAGTACGTTTTATTGTTGGTACTTTTACCTACCGTACATGTGTACAACTTTGATTTACCTAACACTGTGAAATGCTCTCACATTCATAGATGATCTTATGCTATGTTCACACTTGGGCTTTTAAACGCGTTTAAGCAAAATTTTGATTAATGCTATGTTCACACTTGGGCTTTTAAACGCGTTTAAGCAAAATTTTGATTAAGTTAATCAAAGCCGTTCACATTACATTTGAGATGATTAAGTTGACACTAAAATGATTAAGTTGACAAATAAAAAACAACGAACAAATTTATATTTCTTTAAGGCATTAAATATGGAAATAAATACTTTATTAAAGATACCAGCAGATTATTTTAAACTTTTTAATTATGAAATTGTGAACATTGATGAATTAGTTAAGGTTTTTTAAGGAAAAAAAAAACTTCTGTCAAAATTTATTTATCGGTACTACACTAAAAGGTGGCCGATGCTACATCATCATCAGTTTGAGGTATGTTCAGTTGATCCTACGTGATTAATGAAGAGATTAAGATTTAATCATGTCAATTTGAAGTGATTAACAAATCATTTAAATGTATGGATAATCATCTCGGTTTTGAAGTGATTAGAGCTTAATCACGTTTGAGATGATTAACTCTGCAAATGTGAACATAGTATTATGTTATTATCACTTATTTATTTTTCCTTACTGAGATCATGAATTGTTTAGATATCATGTAAGTTAATCTACATGATAGACAAACATGCTGTAGAGATGGGTAACTGAACATACCCTTTTATTACGTTTCATCAGTTTAAAGCTTTTGAGTTTTTTTTTATGAGTCAAAATGATCAATAATTAATACGCAAAAAGGTGGGTAACAAAAGAATGCTGATCCCCAAATCAAGTCTTTTGCATATAGACTTTAAACCGTCAACTTGAATAGAGAAAAGTAAAATCTAAAAAAAAATCCATCTTCAATTCAACAAAAATTTCAAAAGTGTAATTGATTTATGTGACAAATTTACAACTTCTTCTACAATTCACATATTAAACACTTTGCTATCTATACCAAGGTAAATATATTTTTTTTTTTTCATATTTTATTTATTGTATCTTCACAAAATAATGTGAACTATCAATAATTTGTTCAAATCTTAAATCTAAATATTATTTTTTTATTTACGTCCCACCACAGTTGGACGAAAAATTATGTTTTATTTGTAGATCCTATCATCAGCGCAGGTCTGAAGGAATCCAAAAGGTAAATATTAAGTGAAATTTAATTAGAGTATTCTGTACTTAGGATTTCAAACACTCTCGAGGAGGCTTCCCGGAATACAGGTGGTCAAACCACATGTACATTCCACAACCCTCGAGAGTTATAACCTGTGGGAATACTCCAAAAAAAATTGAAATAACCATCATCATACTTTACATCACCCAATCTCTCAATCTATTACATAACGATTTCACACATGGTTTTGAGACGAGTTTGCATAGAAATTTAAAATACCGAAATACTAAATTTCCTTCTAATTAGTGGAAATATACCAACAATCAACAGAAAATAGTTTAAAATATTAAATTACAAAATCTAACATAAAATATATCTAAACAATGTCTAAATCCAGTAAGATCCGTTCTTATATATAATATTCTATATCTAGTATCATAATTTTTCTTATATCTAATATCACATAATTTCTTACATCTAATATCACAACATTTCTTACATTTAATATCACAAAATTTCTTACAACTAACATCACAAAAATGCCTTAAATTTATAATCCAGTTTGTTTAAATATACATATATTCACCTATACAATATAACAAAAATTAACACTATCTCAGTATTCAATATCCTAAATAACTTACTTTGCCCTTAATATTTTTACTTCCTATTCAATATGTACTATTAATCTAAATTTATAACTTAAAACTACAACAATTCAAAAAGAAAATGTCCTACTTCCTATTATAACCCAGTTCTAAACTAAAGAAAATATAACCCATTATTTACAACTAGTGTATAAAACAAAAGCTAAGTTTTAAACCTTATTAATTTTTATTATAATCTATGCTAAAAATTCATAAACATAAATCTTAACATTATCCCTTACGTATAAATATATACATAAATGTAGATCATTAACATTATAGTGTTAAATTGCATAAATTTTGTCAACATCAATTCCAACCACTGCAGAAGGCAGTCGATGCATCGATGGAATCAACAAAATTCTGTAAGTTTTTAATTATTCTCTTTTGTTATTGATATATGGGGCATTTCACGTCAAGTGAACCAACTTTTTAAATCGACGTCTTCCGATCGGGATGAAATTTGCACCAAGGTTAGTTCTATTGGATAGTAACTCAGACACAATTTTTCAACAAGATCGGTCGAGAACTCTCTGAGTTATAATTTTGACATTTTGGTCAAACAGGGGTTTTTTCTTATCCATGTAACTTATTACCTATTGTTCTTAGCAAAATGTGTCCCAAATTGTTTAGATAGCTCTTTCTTCAATCTTTGGAAAAAAAATATTTAAAAAAAAGAATAAAAAATTTTTAATATTTTTTTTCCGAAATCAAAAACTTTTCTGACTTTTTTTTTTAAAATAAAGCTTAGATATTTTCCTTGAACACCTATTTGGTCGCTTAGTGGGATATCTATCAAAATAAATATTTTGTAACTCAAAACATACAATTTTTGACTTTTTTTGCAAAATCAAAAACTTTGACTTTTTTTTTTCAAAATGGTCCCTTTTTTAATTTTTTTTTTTAGCTCAAACAAAAGCTTATATCCCACTCGCATCCCACTAAGCGACCAAATATTTATATGTAATGTGATTTCAATAATTGCTCTTACCTTGCAATTCAATAAGCTCTATCTATTTTTTTTTATTATAACAACAATAACAAAGAAATTATATAGTACTTATGTTACTCATTTGTTTAAAGAAGAGAATGAATTGATCTAAGTCTAAAAGAGTAACGAGAAAAAATGAATTGTTAAGCTTCTTTATTAAGTTGTTTATCTAATTTCTGTATACTATCGTACATTTATATATATATATTTTTTTGTAAATGATAATTATCTTTAAATTTGTTTTCTCTTGAATACATTGAAATTTTAATAATGAAATAATAAATCTTTTAATGTGATTCTTCAGGGTCGTAGGTAAGAGTAAGTGGGTTAGGGGTTTTTCCTAAGAATTTTAGCCCAAGAAAAACTATGGTTAAGAGGGATAAGGAGCCGCAGTTTTTTCATCTAGCTGCTTGAAAAAGGCAAAAATGTAATGTTTGGTAAAGAAGATTAGGTATTTTATTTCTTGTGTTTATTCAAGGGCAAACAAACGCACGTATTTTTTTTTGTAATTCGGTTCATATGCGGAACAAAGAACCTCGCCCACAACTCCCGAACAGGCTAGTCTACAAGACGTGCGTGAAGTTCCAATTATGATCCATCTGAACATTTTTCTATTCCGTAGAACCTCGTTCTATTTAAGTATATATAGGAAACAGAAATTTGTGACACCAGTCGAACAAAAAGACATTACAATTTATTGTTGGGGATAAGCCAGTACCTATGCGCATATCATTTGTTGCTTAGGCCAGATCATCAGGTAACCTTTTTCCCAAAAAGTTTTAGAAATACTAATGATATTATACAAATAAAACTATACACTGAAAGAAAAACGCTTCGTAACCCCAATGAAACTTTTACGTTAACCTGTTTACGTTAATGCAATGAAAAGTTTCGTTAATGATATGAAATTTTACGTTGTATTTACGAAAATTACGTTAATATTACGATTCAGGCAAAATGAGTATTTTTTGGCATTTCGTAGAGTCATTGATGCTACGAAACTTTTTACGTTAATATTACGTAAAACTTTAACGTGAGATTCAATATATAAATTGAATAACGAATGTGTCCCAAATTAATTTTTTGGAATAAAAAAGGTTTAATTGGCAAATCCTAATTGTTTTTGTGTAAATATAGTAATATTTGTATGAAATACAGCAACCCTTAAAAATTCAATGAAATATTTACGTAGCAATAATGAATTTTTTGTTTTCCATTTTTTTGGATTAAATATTGAAAAATAAAAAAAAATAAATTATATAAAACAAAATTATATATAAAGGAATCGAATTAATGTAGTTTTTAATATTTAAATTGTTTAGTTCTTGTTATTTTGCTAATATAACAAATTGTCATTAATGAGACGAAAAACGCCAAAAATTATGTCATTTTACATTAATATTTTAAACAAGTTTTTTAACAATCACGTAATTATGACGAACGTTTAATGAAACCATGTCATTAAATTAATGAACTTGTAATCCATGCAACGTAATGTGTCATTGCATTTCTTTGCAAACAAATCATAACGGGACTTTATGGCAAACATATTTTTAATGAAAATTTTGTAGTAAATACAATGATTTTATCATTAATTTAACGTAATGTGTCATTCAATAAAAAAAAACTTAAGTATTTAATATAATAATGGTAAATACAACGATTCGGTTATCAATACAACGTAAAGTTGCGTTGTATTGAACGTTTCTTAAAGAAATAACGGGACACAAGAGAATGTTGATGCTGATGGACACAAAGATAAATAAAATAGAGTTGGAACATAATGTGGCACGTTTAAAAAAATACAACAACAACATAAATTGCATCATCTTCTGTTTTTGAGAGTTTCTTTTTATTTAATTTTAGTTTATTTTAAACAGTCAACAAGTGAAGAGTTGTTGTGTTAAAAATATAATTGATTTATTTGTTGTTTATAAAAAGTTGAAATTGTGATCAAAATCTAATTTGGTAATAAATAATTTGAAATGTTTTTTGTGCAAAAATGGATTGAGGAGGATTTATTTCAATAAATTGAGGAAGTGGTTTTCGATTCAAGTGGATCAATGACTCATAAGAAAGGTAAGCTATTATTAATACATCAAAAGGAAAATTTATGATACCCATTAAAGAATACGTTTAAATTTTATTTTTAGATGAAGAAACTCAAAAAACACATTACCATATCTACTAACTTCTTGGGGCCTAAATCACCTCATAAACTTTTTTCAAGGTAAACATTATTAATAATTATATAAAAATTTAAACAAACTATTAAAATATTTTTTTTTAGAATAAAACATCACAATTTCCATAATGTCTGCTAATGACTTATTTGAAATTACTCAGCAAATGAAAATTGGCGACAAGATCGTTTTTAAGAATAATTTAGAAAAGTGGAGGGCGGAGAAAAACATGTCTCAACAAATTTTGAGTGACTCTCAGGAATCCAAAAACGTTTCATCACCATTTGTCACTATCTCAGTCTTCCTGCAGCGAAAATTTTTGTTACTGATATTCAATTATTTCTCATTTTAGCGGTATTCACAATGTAGAGTACTTGGCCTGGTAATGTAGTAAAAGAGCACAATATCAAAAAAATAAAAACGAAATACATTAGAAATTGAAATGTTTGTCAATAAATAGCTTTTCTGCTTTTTTACTAGGCCAAGTACTCTACATTGTGAATACCGCTTATATTTTTTGTATTTATTTATACAAATGCGAAGTATGTATATTGAAATCGAATTTAAATATAAAAAGTATTTAAAAAGTATTAATACATATGTACATTTATATTAAAATCCTAATAAATTGTAATTATAAATAACTTATTTTTGTTCATTATTATTATGAAAGGAATCGTTTTTGGAATGAAACCTTTTATTAAAATAATGATTAATATTGTTAATATAATGTCTTATAATCATTATATTTATGATATATTTCATTTCATTAATGAAGGAGCACATTCTATTTACGAAACAATGTAGGAAAATCAATGACAAAATTCATTTTTGAAATGTAAAAACTTCGTTCCATTAATGTAGGATATAATTATATTAGTGAAGCAATGTCATTAAACCAATGTCAACATTCATTGCATATATTATAAAGTTTCTTAACATCAATGAAACATGTCGTTATACTATTAATGCAAAATCGTTAAATTAATGATTTTTTTCATATTAGTATTGAAAGAGATTCATTAATTTAATGAAACCCTTTCATTATATTGACGAAATTGTATCATTGGTTTAATGATATTTGACATTGTAAACACGTATGGTGACGTTATTTATATATTCTATATTAATGACATTATTTCATTATATTTACGAAAATTTTGAGATTAATGAAACATTTTTCGTTAATGCAATGACACCGGTAATCGGACTGATTTCAAGAACAAAATCATTAATATAACGTAGAAAAACGTTGTATTTACGAAGGTTTTTCTTTCAGTGTAGAGTGAATGAGAATTACAGACGATTTATTTGTAACAATATCAAAGCTTAAACCATAGACAACAACTAGATAGGTAACTGAGATCCAAAAACCTATATCTGTTGTCAAAAAAAATAATGTATTTTGTTTTTGTATCACCCGTATGTGAGAAAAGAGAGTAATATTTCACTCTCTCCTTCCGTTCTATGCGTCTATTCTATGGCTTAAACAAACACCAAATTTTGTTTAACAAATTTCAGAAGAGTATGAACAGAAATATACGATTTGACAAAAAAACCGGTGACCGGCAGGAAATCAAATTTCTTTTAATTTATAAAATTAAAAATAAACATTGATCATGCTTTTAAAAATTAAGATGACAAAAGATGACAGATTAGGAAAAAAGATGACAGATAGAGGACACAAATTTTATAGATAACAACCATTTTAAATAGATGATTGTCATGTAAAAAAGAGGACGTATGGTCACAAGAGTGTCCCTTAGAATTAAATTTTTTGAAATGTTGACACGGTACCTGAAAACTTTCGTAATGACCTAAAGTACCACCAAAAAAATGTTTAGCTTGTTCTAAGAAGGACAACCCGTGCCGACTTTCGATTAAGTTTTGAGGTGCATTTTTTTGAAAAATTTTGATATTAAGTAATTACTTTTGGTTAAAAAATGTTAAAGTTATTAAAAAATCGCCAGGCCATTAACGTGTAACGTGCCAGGCCACTAGAACAAGAAACATTGGAACAAAATTAACATATTTTGAGAAATATTAAAACAAAAGTTTATTCTTACTTAAAATATATCCATATTTACTTGTATATGAGTTTTTATCTTCATAGGATACAGTTAACCTATTTGCAGGTATAACCAAAAAAAAATATTTTTTAACGGCAGTTTCAAAACTCCAATTTCAAATTTTTTAAATTTTGTTAAACAAATTTCAGAATTTTTTGATCATCACATGGGGATTTATGATTTATTTATTATATACAACATAATGGGGAATAAAAATGTGGAAAAAGTATGTCAATACCTCCTATAGTTTTTCCGTAGCTGCGATTAAAATTCTGCGATTTTCGAGAAAAACTAATTTTTTGACCATATTTTGGCGAATGAGCCGAATTTCCTTACTGTTATGATTTTTAAGTACAACCAATTCAGAATAAATATAATCTGAATGTTTTACTAAAATCGAAAAACGCTAACCCTTAAATCTTGAGGGTCAAATTTTTCAATATTTGGAATTTTTCATGGAGAGATAGCGAAATATTATATATTTTTGGGCCGATTTTGATGAAACTTAAGAAAAATATAAAATAAAGTCTAGTATTTACAATGACAGCACGTCATAAGAGTTGCCACGATCGGCAACTCTTATACACAGTGCATTTTGGCCGTTACTAAATTTACACAAACTACTCACACGCATAGAAAACACAGTTCAGTCTCAAATGAGCTGTCATAGAAGAAGGTTGTGTTGTCGCTCGTTTCTTGCTTTTTTTATGAATAAATGTTAATGCAGAGGTGGATAATTCATATTATTGTTGTACCTTTTTTAGCATCTACACTTAGGTTTGCCATATAACAAAAGTCAAATAACTGGACCTGAATGTAAAAAAACAACTTAACTTTTTTGAACTATAAGTGCATTTTTAAAATGACCAGTTATTTTTTAAAAATCCAGGTAAATTGTTCTTATATTTAAAAAATGAAAAAAGTTAAATTTAAGTTAAGTTGTTTTTTTTTTACATTCAGTCCTACATACATATCGTCACCTAAAATGCAAAACAAAGTATCACCAAAAAATTCGAAGTTGATTTTATTATTGACTAGCTAAAACCCGGTGTGCTTCGCTACCCGTACCGTAAAGATTTACAATATATTTAGTCTATCTAAAATTAGGTCCTTCACCGCTAAAACAAGATCCAGTTGACATCACTCTTCCCCATTTGAAGTTTTCAACACATTGACAAAACCTATATTAAAATTACATATATAGAACAAGCATAAGAAAGAACAAGTAAAATAATCAAACAAACATAAAAAGCAAGTTCGCGGCGGTAGACAAAATTTCAAAAGAAAAACGTGAAAAAATCTATTTAAAACTAATTAAAAAAAAGTGATTTGCATAAAACTAAAATATATAAAATAAAGAAAAAGTGATTAAATAAAATATATCAGTGTTAAAACAAGAAAATACATCAAAAAGTGTGTGAAACCAAAAAATCAAAGTTCTAGAAAAGAAAAACCAAAAACAACAAAAATTAAAGAAAAAACAGTTACAACAAGTGAAACTAAGAAACAAAAAAGTGTAAAACTACAAATTATTTTATAAAAAATTAAAAAACAACAAAAAAACAAAAAAACAACTTAACTTTTTTGAACTATAAGTGCATTTTTAAAATGACCAGTTATTTTTTAAAAATCCAGGTAAATTGTTCTTATATTTAAAAAATGAAAAAAGTTAAATTTAAGTTAAGTTGTTTTTTTTTTACATTCAGTCCTACATACATATCGTCACCTAAAATGCAAAACAAAGTATCACCAAAAAATTCGAAGTTGATTTTATTATTGACTAGCTAAAACCCGGTGTGCTTCGCTACCCGTACCGTAAAGATTTACAATATATTTAGTCTATCTAAAATTAGGTCCTTCACCGCTAAAACAAGATCCAGTTGACATCACTCTTCCCCATTTGAAGTTTTCAACACATTGACAAAACCTATATTAAAATTACATATATAGAACAAGCATAAGAAAGAACAAGTAAAATAATCAAACAAACATAAAAAGCAAGTTCGCGGCGGTAGACAAAATTTCAAAAGAAAAACGTGAAAAAATCTATTTAAAACTAATTAAAAAAAAGTGATTTGCATAAAACTAAAATATATAAAATAAAGAAAAAGTGATTAAATAAAATATATCAGTGTTAAAACAAGAAAATACATCAAAAAGTGTGTGAAACCAAAAAATCAAAGTTCTAGAAAAGAAAAACCAAAAACAACAAAAATTAAAGAAAAAACAGTTACAACAAGTGAAACTAAGAAACAAAAAAGTGTAAAACTACAAATTATTTTATAAAAAATTAAAAAACAACAAAAAATTTACATATAAAACAGTTAATTTAGACAAAATACAAAAAATTTAGTATACACATTTTCTTAAAAGTTCCGTTAAAAACCGTTTAACAAAAAAAATTTTTTTTAGTTAAAATTGCAAACATAATTTTCATTTTCAAAATCCCGTTAAAACAAGTTTAACAAGCAATTTTTTAAGTCAAAATTGCAAAAAAGAAATTTCAGTAAATATCCCGTTACAAAAAAAGCCTAAAGTTTAACAAAAATAAAAAAATAAATCCCGCTATTCAGCTATCTCACTCTGTCTAGACATAATATACATATATAAAAAAAAAAGTATATAGTTACTTATGTATACATTATATATTTATTATATACATACATAAGTGATTTTCGTTTAAAATCCAAAAAAGAAAAACAAATTTTTTAAAAAATAATAATAATCTAATTAGTTATTTTCTATTTGGTGTTTATCATAAAAATAAATTTACAGTGTGTGGAAAAAGTTTAAACAAAGAAAAAATAAAATTACACAAAGTGAAGAAATAAACTAAATAAATAAAATTTGCCATAATACAAATCAAATACATAGCCTAAATAAATTTTAATATTAAATAAAATAAAAAATATCTTTAAAATATCTAACTAATTTTGTTCGTTTACTGTAATAACTAAAGAAATTTCAATAATAAATAGAATAAAATATATAATTTTTCGTTTACTATAACAAAGAAAGAAAGCAAAAGAAAATACAAAAAAATTTTTTCAACATTATATCAGCATTTTATTATATGGCAACACTAGAACAACGAAAGATCAACAAAGTAAAACAAAGAAAAAGTGAAAAAGCATAATAAGAGTGCAAAAGAAATGTAACAAAGTAAAACAAACGAGTGAGACAGCATACTAACAGTGTAAAACAAAATTAAAGAAATTTAAAAAGTAAAACAAACAACATAACAATAGTAAAAAACAAAATTAAAAATAATCAAAACAAAATAATAAATGTCAAAAGCACAAATCAAAATTTAACTAAACAAAAACGTAAACAAACGTACAAAATCGTAACAAAATAAAATCGCAAAGAAAGAAAATAAAAAGAAATATTAAAGAAATTAAATAAAACAAAATAAATAAATTTTTTAAAAAGAAAACTATAAAGCAAATAAATAAACATCTTTAACTACCTTAAACAAAGTTGACAGAAAAAAGGTAATATTTACAACACAAAAATAACTAATTATTTAATTTACATTACATTTTCTATTTTAAAATTTACATATTTTCAATTTATCATACAATACATATTAAAATATTTACACCAAACAAATTACAAAGTTATACATTGTATTAAAATATAATAATTAATTAAAATTAATTATTAACAACGGTTTTTGCGCAAGTAAAGAAAAATTAAAGAAATTTGCTGTTTAAGAAAATTACACGAACAACGCGCGATTAACCTCTAATCTCGAAAATTTAGTCCTTTAATTAACAATACGGCTCTGAAAAAAAAGAGATAATCTGCGGATTGCGTTTCTCAATATTTATTGTGGTCACAGCCAACAACTTACGTTCCCAATATTTAGAACAATTTTTTACACAATTTTATGAAAATAATTGAATTGAAAACTTTTGAACACATTCGCCTGTCAAAGGAATTCAATATATGTATACAAAACTTTAGAATTGCTGGTTACTTTTTCGCTATATTTAACAGAAATCGGAAATACGGTGAATACATAAAAATTAATTTTGGTCTCTCAGTTACAAAGCGGTTTTCATTAGTTTCAATCCAGATTGTGTTCAAGCTCATCCTCTCAAAAGTGGAATTTATCTTCTTTTTACTATAAATATTATCCCTTTAATTACATTTCGATTGTAATTGTGAAACACTTTCACACTCTTATAATATTTTTAATTCCTTGATTTCATAAACAATACTATATTATTGTATATTCCACTTTCAAGGGCAAATTTGTCTCCTACACTTCCATATAAAATCTTTTCTAACTTTTAACATAATTGCCCAAAAATCAAAATGAGCATATCTGCGGAAAACACACCTGAAAACCCCACATCTGTTAAACATGAAAAATTTATATTTGATTGCGATCACTTAATAGCTTTCTGCACAAATTTTGGGAAATCTGACATCGAAGATCAAACCGACTCGGTGTTGGAAACAAAATTACAAGATCTCGAAAATAGATGGCAAAAAATGCAAAT
Organism: Calliphora vicina; assembly: GCF_958450345.1. Lineage (NCBI taxonomy): Eukaryota > Metazoa > Arthropoda > Insecta > Diptera > Calliphoridae > Calliphora > Calliphora vicina. The sequence continues at coordinate 72,344,046 of NC_088780.1, forward strand.
CTCTTACGAGAACCTCATGATTTCACCTAGAAAGGAAAATAGTGCAGATTATAAGGAAACCGCGAAGATTAATTTTAATGCTTGTTCTGAAACTTACTACACATGTAGATCCCACATATTGGATCTACTTAAACTTTCAAGAGCATGCGAACCCCAAACCACAGTGTCTCGAACAAGTCTCCTTCCTCAGATGATTGCTACAAGAAGTAGAACTTCATTTATTAAACTCCCTCCATGCGATATAGACACTTTTTCCGGTAGCTATGAAGATTGGCCCGCATTTCGCGACCTTTTCACTACCGCTTGTATTGAAAACGATGAGATTCCACGTGCCCAGAAACTATTTTACTTGAGATTGAAAACAAGTGGTAGTGCCGGAGCCATCGTTAAACGTTACACACTATGTGACGAAAACTTTGAACACGCATGGAATGCTCTTAAATCTCGCTTCGACAACAAAAGAGTTTTAATAGATAACAAATTAAAAATTCTATTCAACATTCCTGTCGCTAGATCCGAAGATAGTGAATCTATTCAAAGAATTCATTCTACAGTCACTGACTGCCTAACAGCTCTCAAAGCTTTAAACGTAAAAGTAGATGGATGGGACCCAATTCTAATCTACTTAGTTTCAACGAAATTACCCGATGACGCATTGGAACTCTGGGAACAATCGTTTAAAACAAAGCAAGAAATGCCAACTTGGGCTCAGATGGATGAATTTCTTATAAACAGGTATGAAGTAGTTGAAAGAATTTCATCAATAAGAACAACAAAAGAAAGATTTACCCTTCCTGCCCTCCCGCATTCGAACATACAGTCTTATTCTTCTCAGGAGAAACTTAATTATACATGTAGGCTTTGTAATGAAAATCATCATCTGAGAACTTGTGGAAAATTCCGAAAATATACCGTACAACAAAGAATAGATTATGTTTTCCAAAATAAGATTTGTAATAATTGCCTCTCGTCTGCTCACATAAAATCGAAATGTTCTAGTAAAAACACTTGTTTCATTTGCAAATCTGGTCACCATACTTTATTACATTTACCAAAACCTCGCGAATCGTACACACATTTACAGAACGATGAAATACCCAGAGAATCAAAAGATTATTCAAATCAGAGGGAAAATAAGGCAGCAGCTAGTAGGAAAACTGAAAATGGAAATAATCAACCTTCAACATCTCAAAATTCTCAAGTTAAAGCAAATTTCTCTTCAAATAACGAGTACATATTATTACGCACTGCTTTAGTACATATAGAGCATATGGATGAATTATTCACTATAAGAGCTCTAATAGACCCAGGTTCCCAGAGAACATTTTTATCTGAGAGAGTTAGGAACTTACTTAAATTACCCTATCAAAAGTCTCATGTCGAAATTGTGGGAATAGGCGGTCAAATACAGTCTGCAAATAAGGAATGCAACATTACTTTGTTTGCTAAACGTTCCAATTTCAAGTTTACTGTAAATGCGATTATTCTTCCAAAACTAACAAAACGAATTCCTTCAATTTCTTTTGAATTGCCTAACTCTACACAACTTTCTAGTCTTGATCTTGCAGATCCCAAGTTCAATCATTCTTCTCAAATAGATCTTATTCTGGGAAATGACTCAGAACACTTTATAAATATTGATGGAATCAGAAAGAACATATGTGGTCAAGCGTCAGCTTATAATACCATCTTTGGATGGGTTCTCAGTGGTCCTATTCAAAATAAAACAGTACATACATTCACTACAACTGTTAAACCTTCAGAAAACTCGTCCCTGAATGATATGTTAAGAACATTTTGGGAACAAGAGGAGTTATCATCGAAACCATTAATCTCAGACGATGATCAGTATTGCGAAAACTTTTACAAACAGACAACTACAAGAGATGAGAATGGAAGATATATTGTAAGGCTTCCATTTAGAAAAGAATTTCCAACCTCTAAATTTCTCGGCTCATCTCGAGTTTTAGCTCTTGTTCAATACTCTCGCATAAACCAAACGCTATCTAAAACTCCTGAACTCCAAAAAGAATACAATAATGTTCTTGATGAATATTTGTCACTCGACCATATGGAACCAACTACTTATTGGGAAAATATATGTATTTAGCGGTGATATACAGAAAATGTTTCGCCAGATATTAGTTCACCCTGATGACAGAAAGTTTCAACGCATAATATATCAAAAAGATAACAATAACCCAATTAAAGATTACCAGCTTAAAACCGTGACTTTCGGAGTCAATTGTGCCCCTTTTCTTGCAATTCGTACTCTGCGTCAACTAGCTGAAGACTCTGAAGAAAACTACCCTAAAGCTGCCGAAATATTGCGTCATGAGACATATGTAGATGACATATTATCCGGAGGACACACATTGGAACAGGCTACAGAATCACAATCCCAACTATTACAAACTCTTAAATCTGCTGGTTTTATACTAAAGAAGATAACAGCAAACGATCATCTATTACTGACCCATATTCCGAATGAAGATTTATACGATTCTGATTTACTTAGATTTCATGAAACTAGCTCCACTAAAACATTAGGCATTAAATGGAATGCTCTAACTGACTCTTTCAGCTACACGTTCTCACCCATATCACACGTCCAAGGCATCACTAAACGAAAAATATTGTCCGGCATAGCAACTATCTTTGACCCAGCAGGTTGGATAACGCCCATTGTAATACGAGCTAAAATGTTGATGCAGCAGTTGTGGCTAGAAGGTCTACAGTGGGATGATAATGTCAGCTCTGAGATTTTAGACAAATGGAACAAACTTATAACACCTTTCACCTTGATAAAATAAACATACCCAGATGGCTACAATATACTCCAAAAGATATCATTCAAATACACGGTTTTGCAGATGCATCAAAAGGAGCATATTGCGCTGCAGTTTATTTAAGATGTCAAACTTCGTCTCAAGTCGTATTTTCCAATTTGATTGTAGCTAAAAGTAAAGTGGCTCCTATACAAACAATATGTCTACCTAGATTGGAACTCTGTGGGGCTGTTTTGTTAGCTAAATTGGTAAAATATGTTACAAACTCAATGAAATTCGGTCAATGTGATATACATTTGTGGACAGACTCATTAAACCCCCATGGTCTTGGGAAACTTATGTCGCCAATAGAACATCCCAAATTCATAGCTCTCTACCCAATGCAACTTGGCGTCACGTTCGTACACACGATAACCCAGCAGATCTCGGTACGCGTGGTTGTAAACCCATTGAACTCTCAAACAATCTCTTGTGGTGGCAAGGACCCCCTTGGTTAATAAAACCACCATCAGAATGGCCAAAACAAACCCCATTACACACTCCAGAAATCGATAAAAAAGTTCAATGTCTACAAATTTCTGTCCAAAACAATGATATTTTGAATGCATTTTCTTCATATCACAAAGCTCTGAGAATTTTATCATATATATTTAGATTTTTCCATAATAGTCTCAACAAATATAGATCACAATTTTCTCATTCTCAAATTGATCTTGTAATACGCATTTTAGTTTAAGAGGGGGTGGTTAGGGGTGGCCATCTATTTTCGATTTATTTCATCTTTCTAACCCTATCTTTCCTAATGCTCTTTACTTGGAACTGTACGCACGCGCTTGCTAAGCTAGCTTGTTCGGGAGATGTGGGCTGGGTTTTTTTTTTTTTGTTCCGCGAAAGAACCTAATGCGTACAATTAAAAAAAATCACGTGCGTATCTTAAATGCCCTTATTATAAAAAAAATATATATATACTAAAGAACAAACATCTACTAGATTCACTATTCATACTGTATAAAGCAAAGGTGTTCCTGCTTTACGCCTCTTCACCCACCCGTCCTGTGGTTTTTATTTCTAGTGGCAAATATGTTTTAAAAAAAACCCCTAAAGCACATTACCATACCATTAATCAGAAAGAAATCTTATATAAATGTATCTATTCCATTATAATATCAAATTTTACATTTATTCAATAAAAAATTTATATACGATTCCTTTAGCATTATTATAAAAAAATTACATTATAAAAAATTAATTCGTTTCTTACGGTGACAAAAGGGTTAATAAAAACAAATCAAAAGAACTCAAAAATAAGATAATAATAAAAACAAATGAAAAGAACTTAATATGAATATGTAGGAAGAATAAAAAAAATGCGATCTATTAGTGTTGTAAAACAACAACAAACTAACATATTTAGGTATGTTAATAAGTAAATAAAATTAACAGAGGTTTTATTGCAATTGCTTTTAATTATCACTCAAAGAGAGCCTTACAAATTCTATTGTATGCGATAAAATCTCTGTTGATTTCTTAAATAAAAATACAAAAAACAAAAAAATAAGAGAACTTACAAATTCAAAGGTTTCCAACGCTGCTGAAGGCCTTCTGCATAACCATTGGTATTGTAGGGTTTTCGGTGAAGATTTTTTTTTTGTTTTTCGATGAATATTTGTAAATTTTAGTATAATAATTAGGGTTAGTGATTTCGATAAACTTTTAATTAGAAATTTAGATTTAGGTTAATTAGAAAAATAATAAAACTTTGCATATTAACTTGATATAAATGTGTGATATAAATGTAACTAAAACTGTGATATAAATTTAGTAAATAAGTAGTTAAATTTTAGTAGTGTAAGATTTTAATGTAAATAAGTAAATGTAGATAATAGTGGGTAAAATTATGTTAGATAGGTTATGAATAATATATAGGACAATGATGTAAAATTCTGAGTAATTGTTAACGATTTGTAAATATTAAGATTCAAATGTTTTGGTTGTTGTTAGACTTTAGTATAATTTGGAATCGAGTTTTGATTATTTTTAAAATAAAATTCATATATCCAGGTAAACCGATTAATTTAAATAAATATCAACTTTTCTTTCGTTAGTTTTCTTGATTTAAAATGTGTTGGAATTAGGAAATACTACTATTAAAGTTAATTCCTATACTGCTTATAGGTTTTGCCAAGCTGAGTGTTAAATTTGAGGTTATTGAGCAACGTGATGTTATGTTCTACAGCACTTTCATGTGGTTTTCAAAGGATTACAGTGTCGGGAATAAATTATTCAATTCGCCCATGACTGATGAATGTGTTTTGCGAGACTTCCTAAAAGGTATTAGTCCCTCGGGTGGAGAAACGTGCCTTGTTAACTTCGGACCCGTATCGGACCCAAACCCGTAGTTGTACCCGAGAGACTCAATATCACCAATTTTTGTTTTTCCAATAAGTTTTCCTATTATATTAAAAATGTCTGTTATATATTTATTTCTGGTGGTTTATACTCAAATAACTTTACCTTGCTTTGAATTCTTAGAATTCTGAATCTCTATTCAATTCAGCTTATAAAACTGGATGGATTTAAATTAAAATTTTGTTAAGACTCAAACTTGTATGCCTAAAAAAAATTAAAGTTTTCAGTCGTCTTGCACTGATTAAAAAAATATTTATTTGAAATTTTACCTTCCAACTCGGTATTAAAGAAATAAATTTGACAATTTTATAACATCTATGTATTTGAAATTATATTTTTAATACTTAAATTTCACTGAACTATCGATCACACTTTTTCTCACATTTATAATATTGTCATAGTTGCTTTTTTACATAATTCGATACAATTACTATGTAAATGTAAATAATAGAAAAGATAGGCAATAAAAACGGTATCACATCAATGATAACAATGTAGAGATCGAAGATCGATAATATCAGCGATTTCATTCAGTGATGGGTAAAATAGTGATGATAAGTAGGGGGGAAATTTAAGGGAAATTTTATTATTGATGTTATCCATAAAAACAACAATGTCTAGTGGTGGAAAATTTAAATTTTGAAAAAAAAAAAATTACAGCTTTATTACAGAATTTTAAAATGAGTTCATGTTTGTATTAAACTAATGCTTTTCTAAATTATGAAAATTTTAACAAATATATTTTCCCTTTATTTTCAAAGTATAACAAGAATTAGGTTTTCGAACAAAGATACACATCATATGAAGTAGTCATAAGGATTGAATGTTTTGCACAATAGTTTTTTTTCTAAGACCTAGGATGTTACAAAATTTTATCATTACAAAACAGGTTTTGACGAATAGTTTTTAAACTATAAGGCAAGAGCTGAAGCTATGTTCTGATGTCTTTAGCATGAAATTTTCCAAGGTTTTTGCCTGACATGTCCTGAAGTTCGTAATAGGATGATCCGTACTTATCAACAACTTTGGCCTTTTCAAATTGATTAGCAAGTTTGCTATTGAAGTGCTCAATTGCTTTTGATTGAGCGAAATTTTTTCTATATACTATTTGACCTATGTTAAAAGTTACCGGACGTGAACGAAGATTGTAAGTTTTTGCGTTGCTTTCATACGACTTTCGGATGTTTTCCTGAGCTTTTTGTCTTACTAGTTCTAATTTATCGTCAGTTTTTAAGTTTATAGATGGTTCTTGTAATAAATTAAGCTTACGTAACAGCGAATAAGATTTTCCATTGAGTAACAAGTTTTGGCCAAACAAAATATAATAAGGCGAATAATCTGTACTAACATGTAGAGAACTTCTTAAAGCACAACTTATGGCTGAAAGTTTTTCATCCCAGTCCTTTTGCGACGGTTTTACATACGCTCGTATTGCTGCTAAAACCGAGCGATTTACTCGCTCACTCGCGTTGGCCTGAGGTGAGTAAATTGCGGTTAAATTATGGAATACACCATAAGAATTTAAAAATTGTTTAAATAAATTAGATCTGAACTGCACTCCATTGTCAGTTGTAATGGATTCAGGAACCCCAAAGATATGAAAAATTCGTTTTTCGATAAATTCGATAATTACATTTGCAGTAAACTTTTTGATTGGTTCTAAGAAATGAAACTTTGACAAGTGGTCTAATATTATTATTATTCCTACATTACCGGAGGTAGATCTGGGATATGGACCAAGTAGGTCCAAATAAAGTCTTTGGAAAACTCGTACTGAGGTCGTTTGTTCACCCATTAGTGGTCGTAAAGTTTTATTTGTGGCTTTGGTTTGCTTGCATATCTCGCATGAAAGAACATAACTATGAACTCGTTTTGCCATTTTTGGCCAAAAGAAAAATGTTTTTAATCTACTTAGGGTTTTACCTACGCCTCCGTGAGCACACAGGGGATGATCGTGGGCCCTTTTAATTAAGTCGTCGGTTAAAGAATAAGGGACCCAAAGTTTCCACGACAACTGCTCCTGAATTTCGTCTCCCGTTGCGTGTTCAACTCGCTTATAAATAAAACCGTCAATGATCTTTATATCTGGTAAATATTTTATATTTGATTGAAATTTAGCTATTAAATCCAAATAATCCTTAGACTTAAACTCCACTGAATCTAAATCAATTTCAATTGAGTTTTCTAGCTCATTAACCCAATAATCAATTGTATGGTCCACCTGAACTTCATCATTGCCTTCCGAAAACATTCGAGATAACGAATCTGGCACAATATTTTGGCTTCCTTTCTGTGTCTAATCGTAAAGTCAAATCCCTGTAGCTTCAAGGCCCACCTAGCTAATCTACCATGAAGATCTGATTGACTCATCAGCCATTTCAGGGATGCATGGTCCGTGATCACTTCAAATTCGTGACCCTCAACATAGGCACGAAACTTTTTAATTGCCATTATTGCCGCAAGGCATTCCTGCTCTGAAACTGTATAATTTCTCTGTGCTGATGTTAATTTATGGCTCATGTAAGCTACAGGGACTTCGTCACCGTCATCTGTCTGTTGTGCTAGTACAGCCCCTAGCCCATATTGACTTGCGTCGCATTGGATTGAGAACGGACGGGAGAAATCCGGGTTATGTAACACCGGTGCGGAACAGAGTGAATGTTTGAGTGCGTTAAATGAGCTTTTAGCTTCTTCGGACCAGATAATTTTTTTATTCTTCTGTAACATGTCTGTAAGTGGTGCTGTTACAGTCGCAAAATTTCGGACAAACCGCCTATACCACCCACAAATTCCCAAAAATCGCCTTAATTGTCGGACTGACGTTGGAAACGGATATTCTTGGATCGCTTTAACTTTGTCCGGGTCGGTCTTAATCATTCCATGGCCGATTATATGCCCTAAATATTTTACTTCTTTAAGCATAAATTTGCTCTTCTCAATATTTATTGTCAGATTCGCTTTTCTCATTTGTAATGCTATCTCATGCAGTAAAATAAGGTGTTCATCGAAACTTTCTGTTATAAGCAACAAGTCATCTAAGTATACAAAAACTTGGGTACGTAAATGAGCTGGAATGACTTTATCCATAAGTCTGGACATCGTCTGTGGCGCGTTACATAATCCAAACGGCATGGTAACGAACTGATATAGTGGACGCCCTGGTACAGTAAAAGCAGTCTTTTCCCTAGAACTTTCATCTAACGGGATCTGCCAAAAGGCATCCTTTAGGTCAAGACTTGATATAAATCTTGCCTTCGGGAGCCGGCTCAGAATCCCGTCGATCAAAGGCAAGGGATAGGCATCTTTCACTGTAACATTGTTAACCTTTCTGGCATCCAGGCACAGTCGTACCTTCCCTGGCTTATGCACCAACGCTACAGGCGATGACCATGGACTTTGGGATTCCTCTATTACACCTAACTTAATCATTCTGTCAATTTCCTCAAATAACATTTTCTCTACTGCAGGAGATATGGCAAAGTGTCTCTGTTTGATAGGTTTACTATCAGATGTGTCAATTGTATGTGATACTAAGGTTGTTCGTCCTAATCCCTCCCGTGCATATGAAGGAAACGAGTTGATAGCTGTTTTGAGTCTCTTATCCTGCTCGTCTGTTAAAACATGAATATTTGCGTCGACTTCTACTTCCTCAAAACACACATTTTTACTATTTAAATCGTTTTCTATAAATAAATCTTTGGCTAAGGAAAAAGTTCGAACAAAATCAACACCTAAGTAAAGATTTTGGATCAAATTTGGTATTATAAGAAAATTCAATATTTTAGTTATACCTCTAAACGTAATTGAAGTTCTAACATTACCTACAGCTAGATGTTTACTACCATCAGCAGTTCTCAAAGGTATATTAAACTTGTTAAATTGGTGTTTATTTTCTTCTAGAAACTTTTTAGCATAATTTGAAGCAAAGCAAGATACAGTAGCTCCTGTATCTATCATTCCTACAATATCTTGATCAAATATTTTAACTGTAGCAAATGGTCTTAAATCAAAACTGTTTTTATCAGAAATTACAGTAGAACAATAAATTTTTCGGTTTTCTAACACCTTTTTCCAGAAACTTCGCAATCTTAAGGTGGATCTCTTTGTTTTCTTTTCTGATTGCTTTACAAATAACTCACTATTAAAAATTCTAAACTTAGCTTCCCTATATTCTTTCAGACGGACATGATATGGCTTTAAATAACTAGGAAGACAATTTGGTTTTAAAACTTCATTTTTAACATCTTGTTTAATATTATCTTCATTTCGATCAGTTTGAGATCCAAAAGAAATTAGTATTGTGTTGCCTTTGACTGCACTTGTTTCTTGGGGGGCTTGTAGTTTTTTGAAAAGTTGTTACATTGTGCACAATTTGGCTTAAACACATTAGGGCTACCACATCCGTAGCAGAAAATTTTTCTTTCCCCTAAGCAGTTCTCAAATTTGTGTCCCTTTTCAGAACAATTCCAACAAACGAAATCTTTGATTTCTTCAATGATTGCCGTATCAGTATCGCTTGAGTTTTCTGTTTCCAATTCAGAAATAATTTTTCGTGGAACAAGTGTTCTATGGGGGCGGTACCTATTCAATTCTTCATCTAAAATTTCAATCTTCCTGACATACTCTCTTAATTCTGAAATACTACGTATTTTGAAATGTAAAATGTCCTTGCGGACTTCTGGTCTTTAAAATTTCTAATAATTCATCCTCGCGTATTGGGGTTTCAAGTCGATCTAGAATTTGTAACACAGAATCATAAAAACTATCGAACTTTTCGCCTAATTTCTGTCTTCTTCCTCTTATTTGCTCGCGCAAGTCGAAATCTGTCCTTCTATCCCTGAATTGGTTTCTTAACTCCCTACATAGTGATTCCCAATCCACACTGTGAGCTGTGCGGTGGAAACGCCAAAACCAATCAATTGCTTTGCCGGTAAATAAAAGATGAATGTGACGACACAAGATTTCAAAATCTCCACGTAAACTCTGCACGGTTAACGCGTGTACACGGTAAATAAAATTGTCCACAGATAAACCTTCTTCTCCTTGGCCACTAAATTTCAAATGCCATCCCGAAATTATTGAAGAAATTTTGTCTGTCGAGAAATTTATTGATTGATTATTTCTATTTTGATTATAATAAGGTCTATTTTGCAAATTTCTATTTATACCAGGATTAAAAGAATGATTTCCAAAACTACTTCGAGCGTTTGAGTTTTGGTTTATATTTAGTAAAGCTAATTGATTTCTTATCGCCTCATTAAATATGTTTTGAAGAGTGTTGTCGCTAATGTTGTGAACATCTGAATTTCTCTGTGAGTTATTCAAATCATTATGCGAAATATTTACTAAGTTATCTAATGCTTGAACATTAGTAATATTAGGATTTGTAGCAAATGTAGGGGGTGTACCCAATGGAGTTTGACTCATGGTCCAGTCAAGTAAATTCCCACGAAGCGGACGTTTAATTGGTTTTTGAACCTTTGGAATAGCTCCTCTGCTATCAACAACCGAATGAAGTGGTGTAACACCGGATTCATTTGGTTTATCTGACAAAATATTATGAGATTTTAACTTATTTTGTCTACAAGCTTTGCCGCAAATGGGACAACCTAAAGTATCTTTTAATACGTTAACGATACAAGATTTGTGAAATATGTGATCACATGGAGTTGAAACTATAACATCATCTAGTTCATAATCTTTCTTGCAAATAGTACATTTGGGTAATTTACTATTCTCGTTTTGAAAGTTACTGTTCTCATTACTTTTAACTGACATTATATAAAATTTTCAAAACAAAAATAAATATTTTATAAAACTTCTTATTGATTTTTGGTATGGTTGTGCAAAATTTAATAAAATTAAATATGAAAAGTATGATAAATAATGAATCTAATCTTTCGAACATATACTATATACTGAATAAATGTAAACAAATTAATAAGCTTATAGTGGACGATAAGTGCATGAAATAAACTGCATCCTAAACGTAATTCCAAAGCTATTTACTCAAAAACTAATAAATATCCATTAAGTATATTGAAAAACGTTCATAGATAATATTTAATATGTTACTTAATGAAACATAAAGGAATGAATAATCGTGAAGAACATATTGGATTGTAAAAGAATATATTTTCATCTAAATACAATATTACCAACTATGTCTTAAAGATATTACATTCTTGACAAAAGCCAAAAGAAAATAAAGACAAAACACTATCATCAAGTAAGAATTAAAAATTATCATCCAGATTTTTTGTTCAGATATTACAAAGATGTTATGAGTGGTCCCAAAAACTATGGTTATACTTGATGTTATTGTATTTAGATTTTACCTGACAGGTATCAGCAATCACATAGCCTCTGGGCCCCACGTTGGGCGCCATTTAATTGTAATACGCATTTTAGTTTAAGAGGGGGTGGTTAGGGGTGGCCATCTATTTTCGATTTATTTCATCTTTCTAACCCTATCTTTCCTAATGCTCTTTACTTGGAACTGTACGCACGCGCTTGCTAAGCTAGCTTGTTCGGGAGATGTGGGCTGGGTTTTTTTTTTTTGTTCCGCGAAAGAACCCACGAAAGAAAAATATATATATACTAAAGAACAAACATCTACTAGATTCACTATTCATACTGTATAAAGCAAAGGTGTTCCTGCTTTACGCCTCTTCACCCACCCGTCCTGTGGTTTTTATTTCTAGTGGCAAATATGTTTTAAAAAAAACCCCTAAAGCACATTACCATACCATTAATCAGAAAGAAATCTTATATAAATGTATCTATTCCATTATAATATCAAATTTTACATTTATTCAATAAAAAATTTATATACGATTCCTTTAGCATTATTATAAAAAAATTACATTATAAAAAATTAATTCGTTTCTTACGGTGACAAAAGGGTTAATAAAAACAAATCAAAAGAACTCAAAAATAAGATAATAATAAAAACAAATGAAAAGAACTTAATATGAATATGTAGGAAGAATAAAAAAAATGCGATCTATTAGTGTTGTAAAACAACAACAAACTAACATATTTAGGTATGTTAATAAGTAAATAAAATTAACAGAGGTTTTATTGCAATTGCTTTTAATTATCACTCAAAGAGAGCCTTACAAATTCTATTGTATGCGATAAAATCTCTGTTGATTTCTTAAATAAAAATACAAAAAACAAAAAAATAAGAGAGCTTACAAATTCAAAGGTTTCCAACGCTGCTGAAGGCCTTCTGCATAACCATTGGTATTGTAGGGTTTTCGGTGAAGATTTTTTTTTTGTTTTTCGATGAATATTTGTAAATTTTAGTATAATAATTAGGGTTAGTGATTTCGATAAACTTTTAATTAGAAATTTAGATTTAGGTTAATTAGAAAAATAATAAAACTTTGCATATTAACTTGATATAAATGTATTGTTTTTTAACTTGACTGAAATTTAGGATTATCTGTGATATAAATGTAACTAAAACTGTGATATAAATTTAGTAAATAAGTAGTTAAATTTTAGTAGTGTAAGATTTTAATGTAAATAAGTAAATGTAGATAATAGTGGGTAAAATTATGTTAGATAGGTTATGAATAATATATAGGACAATGATGTAAAATTCTGAGTAATTGTTAACGATTTGTAAATATTAAGATTCAAATGTTTTGGTTGTTGTTAGACTTTAGTATAATTTGGAATCGAGTTTTGATTATTTTAAAAATAAAATTCATATATCCAGGTAAACCGATTAATTTAAATAAATATCAACTTTTCTTTCGTTAGTTTTCTTGATTTAAAATGTGTTGGAATTAGGAAATACTACTATTAAAGTTAATTCCTATACTGCTTATAGGTTTTGCCAAGCTGAGTGTTAAATTTGAGGTTATTGAGCAACGTGATGTTATGTTCTACAGCACTTTCATGTGGTTTTCAAAGGATTACAGTGTCGGGAATAAATTATTCAATTCGCCCATGACTGATGAATGTGTTTTGCGAGACTTCCTAAAAGGTATTAGTCCCTCGGGTGGAGAAACGTGCCTTGTTAACTTCGGACCCGTATCGGACCCAAACCCGTAGTTGTACCCGAGAGACTCAATATCACCAATTTTTGTTTTTCCAATAAGTTTTCCTATTATATTAAAAATGTCTGTTATATATTTATTTCTGGTGGTTTATACTCAAATAACTTTACCTTGCTTTGAATTCTTAGAATTCTGAATCTCTATTCAATTCAGCTTATAAAACTGGATGGATTTAAATTAAAATTTTGTTAAGACTCAAACTTGTATGCCTAAAAAAAATTAAAGTTTTCAGTCGTCTTGCACTGATTAAAAAAATATTTATTTGAAATTTTACCTTCCAACTCGGTATTAAAGAAATAAATTTGACAATTTTATAACATCTATGTATTTGAAATTATATTTTTAATACTTAAATTTCACTGAACTATCGATCACACTTTTTCTATGGTTAAATTTTGAAAGAACGTGGTTTCTCAAAACCATCGTACTCGAAACCTTTAATATAAATTCTTTTAAAGAAAAAAAAATATTTTTGTCTTTTTTACACCTCACATTTATAATATTGTCATAGTTGCTTTTTTACATAATTCGATACAATTACTATGTAAATGTAAATAATAGAAAAGATAGGCAATAAAAACGGTATCACATCAATGATAACAATGTAGAGATCGAAGATCGATAATATCAGCGATTTCATTCAGTGATGGGTAAAATAGTGATGATAAGTAGGGGGGAAATTTAAGGGAAATTTTATTATTGATGTTATCCATAAAAACAACAATGTCTAGTGGTGGAAAATTTAAATTTTGAAAAAAAAAAAAATTACAGCAAAACAGAAATGATTAATTTTAATAACAAACTAGAATTTTAAAATGAGTTCATGTTTGTATTAAACTAATGCTTTTCTAAATTATGAAAATTTTAACAAATATATTTTCCCTTTATTTTCAAAGTATAACAAGAATTAGGTTTTCGAACAAAGATACACATCATATGAAGTAGTCATAAGGATTGAATGTTTTGCACAATAGTTTTTTTTTTCTAAGACCTAGGATGTTACAAAATTTGATCATTACAATCTCACCCAAAATGAAGTTAATTTCGTAAAAATCAGATTAATAACATTAGCTCAAAGAAATCACTATCAGGCAGAATTTAAAGATATCTCTAACTCTCTGCCAATCTCTAATAAAAGCTCATTGAAAACTCTCAATCCTATTCTTGACCCAAAAGGCATTTTACGAGTAAATTGGCGTCTCTCAAATTCATCGCTAACATATAACGAACGTTGCCCAATCATATTACCAGGAAATTCGAGATTTTGTCAACTCTACCTGGAATATTTACATTCTTTTCTCGCTCACGGTGAATGTAATCAAATATGTCGAATGGTGCAAACTGAATACTATATTTCAAGATTAAAGTCTCGTGTTAAGAAAATCATACGTCATTGCAAAACATGCATTATATACAAACAAAAGCCATGTACCCAAATAATGGCACCCTTACCACCAGATCGATGCAATCTCTCAATCCCGTTCCAAACAACCGGCATAGACTTTGCTGGTCCATTTGAACTCAAAAGCTCAACACTCCGAAATGCTGCTTTAGTAAAAGGATATGTCAGCGTTTTTGTGTGCTTTAGCACAAAAGCCATTCATCTAGAGGTGTGTTCAGATTTGTCAACAGCAGCTTTCCGTGCAGCATTTTCGCGTTTCGTCGGTAGGCGGGACTGCCCTTCAGGATATATTCCGATAATGGTCGAAATTTCGTCGGAGCTAGTCGTCAACTAAAGCGTGAGTTCGATGCTTTCATAAATACTGCTTCAACAGACATTGCCCAGAAATATGTAACTCATGGTCTCGAATGGACATTTATCCCTCCTCATGCTCCTCATATGGGTGGGCTTTGGGAAGCAGCCGTAAAAAGTTTTAAGTTCCACTTAAAACGAGTTGCAGGTGCATACAGATTTAATTTCGAGGAATTCGCTACTATTTTGACCCAAATAGAAGGAATACTGAATTCTCGACCCATTTCAGCCATGTCAGAGGATCCTACTGACTTATCAGCCCTAACTCCTGGTCACTTTTTAAGAGGTGCTCCCATTATGAGTTTCCCACAGCCACACGACCTAAGAATTGGACTCATTAATCGTTGGGAAAGACTCAAAGCGATTCACCATCAATTAGCTATTAGATGGAAAGAAGACTATCTCAAATCTCTTCACAAACGATATAAATGGAGAAATCAATCTACTAATTTGAAATCAGGCGATCTAGTAGTCATTATGGATGACTTACTACCACCATCCGAATGGTGACTCGGGAGAATTGAAAATACACATACTGGTGTGGATGATAATGTTAGAATTGCTGATATTAGAACTGCCACTGGAATAATCAAAAGACCCATTGTAAAGCTTTGTTATTTGCCACTAATTAATGATAATTAAAACTCATACTTACTCTTATTCTCACTCTCATTTTCTCTTGCAGCTAACTATATACATTAACACTTTACATTGATACTCAAATGAAACTAAACCATCCACTAATTCATTTCTTTTGTTCTCTCTCTCTTTTCACTTTCAATTCATTTACAGACCAAGACATCATCTAAGAAGCCGTCACCAATACAGACGTAACCCTGAAGTTTACGAATGCAAATTGTGCAAGCAGTACCACTCCATCCGATTCTGTAGGAACTTTTTAAAGATGGATGTTCAAACAATGAACTACGTCGTCAACAAATATAAATACTGCATTAACTGTCTGGCAAGGAGCCACGAGTTAAGAACCTGTTCATCGAGAGATGCATGCAGAAAATGTGGCGGTCACCACCACACAATGCTCCATACTGGCATTAAAGGCAGACTTCAATACAACGACGCAGACTACAGACGTCCTGCATCACACTCATCTACAAAACGACACTCATCTAAAAAACAACAATCATCTAGAAAACAACATTCATCTAAAAATCAATATCAATCAGCTGCACCTGATCAGCGCGTGATTTCTGAAGCTATACGCTCATTAGCACATGTGTTATGCGCTCAGCCACACGTTTCCGGTCGCCGGAATGTATAAAATCGAATGATTTTATACCAAAATTATACTAATTTTTTTTTTTACGTATTTTCTTATTGCAAAAATCTTATAATTATAAATGAAAAATACCTGTCTACCCTAAAACTAATTAATTTTCTATCTAAACCTATTTATTGCACACAACCCTCGTATAATTTCTCATGATACTGAGAAACTATATCATTTATGAGAAAATTGGTGTTTTTCCCATTAGATTGCTGTAATTACACATCTCATACAGTCCATTCCTCAGAATCTCTCAAATCGCTAAACTCCAAATTTCTTCAATGTGAAAAACATGGATTTTCTAGATTTAGTCCGCAAATTTGTTGTTCATTAATTGCCTTAATTGCCTTACTATACAAACAATCATACAAACAAACACATATTGACTTTTATATATGGGGCATTTCACGTCAAGTGAACCAACTTTTGAAATCGATGTCTTCCGATGAAATTTGCACCAATGTTAGTTCTATTGGATAGTAATTCGGACACCATTTTTCAACAAGATCGGTCAAGAACTCTCTGAGTTATAGGAGGTCAAAATTTGACATTTTGGCCAAACAGGTGTTTTTTTTATCCATATAACTTATTACCTATTGTTCTTAGCAAAATGTGTCCCAAATAGTTTAGATAGCTATTTATGCAATCTTTCGAAAAAAAAATTAAAAAAATTTAATAAAATATTTTTGATTTTTTTTTTTAAATCAAAAATATTTTTGACTTTTTTTTTTTCAAAATGGGCCCTTTTTATTTTTTTTTTTTATTTTTTTTAAGAAAGCTTAGGTCTTTTCCTAAGCGACCTATATGGTCGCTTAGTGGGATGCGAGTGGGATATCTATCAAAAAAAATATTTTGTAAATAAAGATTTAAAATTTTTGAATTTTTTTGCAAAATCAAAAACTTTGTTGACTTTTTTTTAAAAAATGGACCCATTTTTTAATTTTTTTTTTGCTCAGAAGAAAGCTTATGTGTTTTCCTTTAACACCCTTTTTGTCGCTTAGTGGGATGCGAGTGGGATATCTATAAAAAAAATGTTTTGTAACTCAAGACATACAATTTTTTACTTTTTTTTGAAAAATCAAAAACCTTTGACTTTTTTTTTCCAAAATGGACTCTTTTTTTCTCAAAAGAAAGCTTAGGTCTTTTCCTTTAAAACCTTTTTGGTCGCTTAGTGGGATGCGAGTGGGATATCTATCAAAATAAATGTTTTGTAACTCAAGACAAAGGTTTTTAAATTTGCACTATTTTAATTTTTTTCATATTTGTGTGTAAACCTTAAAAATTAAACTTACGCAGAGAAACTAGACACATTAGCCTTTCCGATGGTATGTAACATACCCAACTAAAATTTCATAGCCTCGATACTGTAATACCCATAATATGTTAACCTCAGGAATAAAAATCACTTTTTTTCTGTGGAAATGTTGAATAATTTAATTTTGTTATTTATTTGTAATAATAATTAATTTAATATATAATAATAATAATAATAAAAAGATGAATAATTTAGTAAAATTTAATCTTAATCACAATAGATCAATTTATATAATAACTATTTTTACACTTAATTTATGAAGTTTTTAAATTTTCAAATATCCATACTTTTATCCTCCTTATTTGTCACCTTTATTAGCTGCTTTTTTTTGTCAATCCTTTCTTGGCGTTATTAGATTCAGCTACTGATTTCGCTGCTGGCTTCTTTTTTGGCTTTGGAAAGAAATCGCATTGAGTAGATGCAGAAAACTTTTTTAATTTGAGTCTTCCATCGACAAGCGGTATGAAAGCATGGTATTGAGCAGTGCCATCGATTGTTACCGCAGCATCGAATCTGCTCTTTAGTGTTTTCAATGTTTCCTGATGATCCTCTTTGCTACTAAAAACTATTTTAGTTTCTTTACAATAATTCTTTGCCCAATGGAATAAAGCAGTCGCATCTAAGATGCGATCTTGATGAGAGCACTGGAGGCTATACTTCGCTGCATTTCTTTTGAGGTTTGCTCCAATACCATCACATGCTCCTTTACCATGAGCAGTAGGATGAAAATGCCACTCAGCTGGCATTCCAAAATCTTTTTCATGAGCTGTAAGATTTGCGAAGCTACTTTTGTTTTTAAAATGTTGACGAGCTCCGTCCGAAACGTAGTATACCTTTTCTACTGTAAATTTTGATTTTAGATAATTTAGTATTATCTTCTGGTACTCATAAACTGCAACGGTGTCATGTTTTAAATCGTCGGATATGATTGCCATACTTTTGTGTTCCAGGTTTTCTTCTTTCATGTAGTAAATAACTACTGTGAATATAGTTGCTTGGTCGTTATTGAAGTGGAATGCTTGTATGGAATCCTGAAGAACATATTTATAGTTCTCTGCGAAATCAAATGAAATAATGAATTCACCAGACTTCAAACGTGTTTTCAAGTCCTTGAAGAATGACCACTGCTCTTTGACTAAAAAGTCATGGGTTCTCAAATTTAGCAATCCTCTACACAGTTCTTCCACAAAATCATCCACATTTAAAATTATGGTTTTCAGTGTGCATCTTTCAGTCTGAAGCCAAGATTCAAATTTTAACTCCTCAATACATTCTCGATCAAAAGAGTTGATGGTTTCCGGGCAATTCGAACATTCACCTAGGTGGCAAGAAGTTGTAGCATTAGGGCACATAGTCAATTTAAGGCAATCGCGGTAATGGTGTAAATCTTCTGATGAATCATCTTTTAAGTAATTTAAGTTGATTTCCTTCAACATCAATTTAACATTTTCATGGTAAATACAAACACATACTGTGTGAGTTCCGCTGCTTCCTGCCAAAACGCAATGTTTTGGCCTCAGTTGTGTAAATTTTGTGAATCCAATTTTGACATCCTCGTATTCAGATTGAAATGTTGCGAATAATTCATTCAGGTTACAGAGAACCATTCTCTTCTGCATTTGAACTTTCTTGCCATCGATTCGTACAGACATCCAGTCTTTCATCCCTGGCATCAGGCGACTCATATCATCTCGCTGATAAAACTGAGTTATTAGAGATTTAGTATCGCACTCCAAAGTTTTTCCCTTCTTTTTGTTTGGGAGTGTGAGAATCCCATGCTCAGCAACCAATTGTTTAGCAATTCTTGCTTTTCGTTGAGACGTTCCAAACTCAGTCATTGTTTTTGCAGAACTCCATGTTCTTGGAGCAAGCGTGAGAAGTTGAATTCTTTCAGCTTCACTCTGTGACGTTTTGTATTTCTCTTTTATTTGTTCAAGAACTTCTACTGCATCCTTATGGTATTGGTTTCGACACTCATTCGCTGAATTTGAAAAGTTAGAATAACCATCATCATCAACAGTTCTGTCTTCATTCTCGGAATTACTTTTGTCATCATCTGGAATAACTTCAACGCAAGGCTCATTACTATTCCAATTCGGTAATTCGTTCAACTTTCCGAGCTCTTTCCTGCATGATCCACAAATTTTCAATCGTTTTGACAGCGTAGGGAATTTTTTTAATAAGCCGTCGGAAATATTTCGCATATCTGATGATCTGTGCTTCATTTTGTTAAAGGGATTAAAACAAAAAGACGAATAAATTTCATTTTCAACCTTAGCCTTTTTAGAAGTCGTAGACATTTTGAATTTTGTAAGTATTTATGTAAATAAAACACGTCTTAACTTTAACGCTGTTTCTAAAAAACTGATTTCCGTATGTCTTCAGAATGACAATAAATAGTTTTTTAAGATCATATAGGTAGTACGTTTTAATGAATGAGTCTAAAATCTTTTATTAGGGTCAAGAAGGGCTTACATACTAAAGTACCTAGTTTAACCAAATGTTACAAATAATAATAAAAATAAACCACCATATAAATAACCTACCTGTCAACTTCTACCTCTCCACCCACTTCTTAAAGTCAAATGTCATAAAATAATAAATAAACTGGTACTTCGGAGAAGGGCCATAAAATATTTCCACTTGATTCCAAAAATTTGTTTCTGGGGCACCTGATATTTTGACAATGAAAATCACTTGCGCTGAAAACTACCTCTAGGATTGACTAAAAAAGCCGCAAGATACAAAACTCAGACAAATTTTGGGGGTGGAAAATTAATAGCGGTCGGCCTCATATTGCACCCCTCCAGTGGCTATTATCGGTCAGTTGTTGTGGTTTTTATTTTTAAGGTTTTAGAAACACTTACACACAAATATGAAAAAAATCAATTTAAAAACATTTGTCTTGAGTTACAAAACATTTATTTTGATAGATATCCCACTCGCATTCCACTAAGCGACCAAAAAGGTTTTAAAGGAAAAGACCTAAGCTTTCTTTTGAGAAAAAAAGAGTCCATTTTGGAAAAAAAAAGTCTAAAAGGTTTTTGATTTTTCAAAAAAAAGTAAAAAATTGTATGTCTTGAGTTACAAAACATTTTTTTTATAGATATCCCACTCGCATCCCACTAAGCGACAAAAAGGGTGTTAAAGGAAAACACATAAGCTTTCTTCTGAGCAAAAAAAAAATTAAAAAATGGGTCCATTTTTTAAAAAAAAGTCAACAAAGTTTTTGATTTTGCAAAAAAATTCAAAAATTTTAAATCTTTATTTACAAAATATTTTTTTTGATAGATATCCCACTCGCATCCCACTAAGCGACCATATAGGTCGCTTAGGAAAAGACCTAAGCTTTCTTAAAAAAAATAAAAAAAAAAATAAAAAGGGCCCATTTTGAAAAAAAAAAGTCAAAAATATTTTTGATTTAAAAAAAAAAAATAAAAAATATTTTATTAAATTTTTTTAATTTTTTTTTCGAAAGATTGCATAAATAGCTATCTAAACTATTTGGGACACATTTTGCTAAGAACAATAGGTAATAAGTTATATGGATAAAAAAAAACACCTGTTTGGCCAAAATGTCAAATTTTGACCTCCTATAACTCAGAGAGTTCTTGACCGATCTTGTTGAAAAATGGTGTCCGAATTACTATCCAATAGAACTAACATTGGTGCAAATTTCATCGCGATCGGAAGACATCGATTTCAAAAGTTGGTTCACTTGACGTGAAATGCCCCATATATAAAAGTCAATATGTGTTTGTTTGTATGATTGTTTGTATAGTAAGGCAATTAAGGCAATTAATGAACAACAAATTTGCGGACTAAATCTAGAAAATCCATGTTTTTCACATTGAAGAAATTTGGAGTTTAGCGATTTGAGAGATTCAGAGGAATGGACTGTATGAGATGTGTAATTACAGCAATCTAATGGGAAAAACACCAATTTTCTCATAAATGATATAGTTTCTCAGTATCATGAGAAATTATACGAGGGTTGTGTGCAATAAATAGGTTTAGATAGAAAATTAATTAGTTTTAGGGTAGACAATTGTGGGTATTTATAATTAGTGTATTTAAGAGTGAATGTGTGTGTGTATGTGAGCTCACCTTGTGTGTATGTTGTATGAGATGTGTGTGGTTTAAAATAAGTAAATAAGTACAAGTTGTTTTATCTTTTCAATTTTAGGTTTTACAATTTTATTAAGTTTAAATTCAAATATAATTTTGATTTAAACTTTAAATTATTTTTATCAAATTCAAGTTTCTTTTAAATTAGGTTTAAAACTTTAGATTATAAGTTTTATTTTAGCAATTTTAATTTTATATAATTCAAATGCTTTTAAAGTATGTTTAAGAATTTTAGATTGTAAGTTTTAATTATCAAATTTTAGGTTTTTATATAATTCAAATGATTTTAAATTAGGTTAAGAATTTATATGATAAGTTTTAATTAGCAAATTTTAGGTTTTAATATAATAAAGCGCTCAGGCTGAGGTTTTAATAAGAAGTAATTTTAGGCAATTTGATACATATAAGAATATTTAGGTTTTCACAAATACAAATGTAATACAATACAATGTATAGTTTCGAACATAGTGTTGTTCACAATAGTGATTCGTTACAATTACTTTGTTATAACAGGAAAAGACCTAAGCTTTCTTAAAAAAAATAAAAAAAAAAATAAAAAGGGCCCATTTTGAAAAAAAAGTCAAAAATATTTTTGATTTAAAAAAAAAATCAAAAATATTTTATTAAATTTTTTTAATTTTTTTTTCGAAAGATTGCATAAATAGCTATTTAAACTATTTGGGACACATTTTGCTAAGAACAATAGGTAATAAGTTATATGGATAAAAAAAAACACCTGTTTGGCCAAAATGTCAAATTTTGACCTCCTATAACTCAGAGAGTTCTTGACCGATCTTGTTGAAAAATGGTGTCCGAATTACTATCCAATAGAACTAACATTGGTGCAAATTTCATCGCGATCGGAAGACATCGATTTCAAAAGTTGGTTCACTTGACGTGAAATGCCCCATATATATTATTGATCCTTATGAAATTCTAAGTCGATTGAGCCATGTCCGTTCGTCTGTCCGTCGGTGTAAAACACGCTCACGTCCAAAATACGCAAACAAACTTAGTAGAGTTGCAAGAAAAATGTTTATTATTGTCCTAAGCAGTTTGGTATTGAAAATCAGAGAAATCGGTACAGTGGAACCAAAGTTATGAATTAAAATGTGGGACAACCTCAAAAAAAAATTTATAATTTTCACATATTTTTTGTAAATATATTGCAGCTAATATCATAAAATTTTGCACTCGTTACTTTTATGATAAAATGAGTAACTCTGGTGAAAATTATAATAATCGGTCCAAGATTTCTCCTAGCCCCCATACAAATTTCTTCCCGAAATATGGTTCTATGGTCTATAAATGCCTACAGAATAGGAATATCCATATAAAATTCAGCAAAAATAAATTTCGTGGTAAAAAAAATTTGACCATAGCCCCATATAAAGTACACTTCCGAAAATCTCTTAAATAAGCATAAATGTCTTATTAATGTCGCTATCAAGTTCAAATTCGACATAACTAATCCCCATATATACCAAAATCGCTGTACCTAATTCTATGAAGATCGGCCGATAATTGGTTATAGCTCCCATATAAGGACCAATTCCGAAAAACACAATAACCTACATAAATATCAATATCAAAACAAAATTTCACACACATCCGTAGTTTATATGTAGAAATCATACTACTGGATTTTGTGAATATCGGTCCATATTTGATCATAGCTCCCATATAAGGTCCATTTCCAAAAATCAGTTAAGTACTCATAAATCTCTTATAAATATATTTATCATGCTAAAATTCGACATAAATTATACTCATATATATAGATATCACTGTACCAAATTTTATGCAGATTGGCCGACAATTGGTCATAGCTCCCCTATAAGGCCCATTTCCGAAAAAAGATATTAACCTTAAAAAGTATTAAAAACATATCGATATCAAAATGAAATTACGCACAAATCCAGTAATTTGAATCCAGTAATCATACTTCTGGATTTTGTGAATATCGGTCCATATTTAACCATAGCTCCCATATAAGGTCCACTCCCGAAAATCACTAATATCCTCATAAATTTCTTACAAATACAGTTATCAGGTTGAAATTCCAAAAAAATTTATTCAATATATACAAAAAAGGATGTACCAAATTTTATGATGATAGGCCCATAATTCGTCATAACCTCCATATAAGAACTACTTCAGGAAAACACATTAACCCATTAAAAATCTACACTCAACCAAAATTTTACACCGATCAGTAATTTGTATTAAAGATTTTTTTTTTAAATATTGGTGCATAATTCGGCATAGCTCCCACATAAGGTCCACTCTTGTTAATAGCGTTTTTTATATGAAATTCTACAAAAATAACCCTTAAATACTTAGGACCATAATAGGTCATAGCATTCATATATTAAACCAAAATAGTACACAGAGCAGTAATTTGTATTCAAAAATCATAATACTGAATTTTGTGAATAGTGGTCCATAATTGGCCACAACTCTCATATAAATACATAAAAATCACGTAAAAATATTTTAAGACAATCGAATCATAATAGGTCATAGCTCCCTCATAAGTCCCACAACCAAATATTTTGAAATTTGTCTAAATATATTTGTATACCCTTTTTTTATACTCTGTTTCTTCGCTTGAGGTTAAAAGGGAAAAATGTTGATCCAAACGTATTAACTAATTATTAAGTATATAAATTGTTAAATTTCATTTCATGAGGTCCAGACTCGACAACACTTCCCCTTTGCGCATGTGAAATTTCATTAAAATTGGACTAAGGGTTTAGAAGTTACAGATTTATTTCCCTCTTTTTTTCTCATACCACTGTGCACCACTTTGACACTCAGATATTGTAGATCGTTTAACCCAGTTCCAACAAACTGTTTACGGTTACCTATGTAAGAAAATAATAATTTACACGAAGATTTAGAAAAATTAAATTTAGACGACAATTTCTCAATTAAAAGACAATAATTAACTGTGTCAAACGTTCTAATAGGAATTTCAATTATAAATTGCTGAATTAGATACAATTTTTTGTACATTTGAAATAAAATATCTTCTGCGTAAACTAGTCTTTCTAACAATTGTTATATTATTTCAGTTTTTATACCATCATATTTAGGTGGAGGGTATTTAAGATTCGGCACGGCCGAATATAGTAGTCTTACTTGTTTTCTTTTTAAATAATTTGGGATTGCAAAAAAAATTATGAAATGAAAACTGAATCGCATAAGTGAAGTAACAACACAATGAGGGTCAATAACCAACACGGTGGAAATGCATTAAAGATTCATATTTGAAAATATGGTCAAGGTTAAATTCAAAGGAAATGAAAAAATTTGTCAAAAAAAAAATTTTATAAAAACATAATTTTGCTTTCAAGAAGCAAACCCAACAACAAAAATTAGAAAATTTACTCGATTTTGTTTGAAAACAAGTATGTGAAATCTTATGATAATTACATGATTTGTGGATTATCGAGTCGATTTTAAAAAAATCGAGTGTATTTGAATATAATTTATTTTATAAAATCCGATCTAATTCTGTAAAATCGTTCCTAAAGTTATGATTTTTATAACCTACACCACCATGTAAACCTTGTGCGCAAAGTACTGGTCGCAATTTTAAAGATACATTTTTTTCGACCCAAGGACGAAGCCAATTGAACCTGGTCCCATATTTTACCTAGCCCCCATACAAATGTCATCCAGATATTGGACTTAATCGATCATAAATGTTTAATTTTTATACACAAATTTCTCTCCAAATAATTTCATATATACGGAAGTCATGTAACCTAATTTTTATTGGTCATATACTTAGTGTAGGGTATTATATGGTCGGGCTTGACCGACTTAATATGTTTTCCTAATAAGTTTCCTAAATAAAATTATGCCAATTTAAATATGTACATAATATAGAAATTGTTAAGAAATTTGTATTATAAAAATCCCATATTTTTTATAATACCTTTAGCTAATTCAATTCGTCACAGTAACGAATGAACTATTATTTTCTTCTTTATTAAGAGAATTTAATAATTTTCAAACAAATTTCTTTGGACATTAAAGTTTGACGTAAAAAAACATATGAAAAAACAATTCTGTTTTATAAAAACCAAATTTGTAATAAATTCGTCTGTTGACGAATAGTTTGTTTAGAAATTGGTCAATTTTATAAAAACAGTCTGTAAATGTATATGTAAAACCTAATTTTTCACGTAACCGAAGTGTCTAGATTATTTCACTATGATTAATGTCTTCTGTATGTGAATTACAACTTCAACAACCTTAGATTCAGAAAAACTACTGCAGCCTTGGATTCGCTTGGATTTTTTTTGTTTTCATGATGTAATTCGTGAAAGTCTGTCTTATTATTACTCATACTTTTGGTGTTTCGCTAAGCTTTTACTAAGAGTAATATTGCAAATATTACTCTTAGTCGAGAAAATAGTTGGTTTTTGCCTATATCTCAGCCATTTATGGATCGATTTAGCTGATTACCAAGATACATAATTTAAAGATAATTAGTCCAACCACAAAATCTGAAAAGTCAATTTTAAAAAAAATTTGATCATTTTATCTTTTAATTTTTACAAACATAAATAACAAATTTTTTGTAAATTTTTTGACATTTTAATTTTTGTCAAAAAATTTTAAAATTTATTTTGATATTCGTAGTAAACGTAATTCTCAAGGCTTTCTCGATCTTAAATATCAATTTGAAATTCATATTAAATATCAATTTAAGGTTGATTTAAAATCAAAATTTAAATTTTTGTATTTTTACTATATATCAAAGCTAAATGTTTGTTGATGTATAAACATTTTTTGTTTACACGATAGTATTGAAAATATTTTATTTTTTGTAATTGATATTTTTCTGCAAATTTTGTTCTTCTTTATTTGTATTTATAAATACATACCCAATACATAGGATCATAAAAAGCTTTTGAATCAAATCGTATATCAATCAAATTTGATTAGACGTTAAAATTATATTATGATACATGAGATCTTGACAACTATTAGTACTCAGTATAGTAGTCCGCAATTTTTTGTTTGAAAAAAAAAATATGTGAAATCTTATTATAATTACATGATTTGTGGATTATCTAGTTGATTTTAAAAATCGAGTGTATGTGAATGGCATACTATTTTGAAATTTGATGTATGATTTATTTAATAAAATTTTAAAAATTCTTTATTAAAGAGTTATATTTGTCGATAAGAAATATATTTGATAATAGTTATTATTATTGTAATAATATGAATATTTGCTAAACAATAATATTTAAAAAATAAAAAAATGTTTTATTTTGGAAACAACAAAATTAATTAGCCTAACAACAAAAAAAATTTTAGGGTTAATTTTTGAAAATAAATATTTGAAAAAACTTTCTTAACTTTTTCAACACAAATTCAAATAATTGAAAATATTTTTCAATGAATGTAAATAATAAACAAAAATTTAAAAAAGTTAAAAAACAACAAAAAGTACATAAAGTTTCAAAACAAAAAGCTTATTTTAAAATAATAAAACAAAATTTTCAAAAAGTAAAAAAGTAGAAAATTAAAAAATTGGAAAAGAATAAATAAAATAAAAGTAAAAAATTATAAATGTAGAAAAGTAAAAAAAAGAAGTAGAAAAGTAAAAAATTGTAAAAGTAAAAAAAAGTAGGAAAGAAAAAAGTGTAAAAGTATAAAAATAAAGTTAATTGCTTAAAATTTTTAAAGTTTCTCATCCTTTGACAATATTCTTATTTTTTGTGTTCCATTATTTGAAAAATGTTTAAATTGTTTAGCTACTGATGAGGCAGAAGTTTTTTTTTCATATTTTATTTATTGTATCTTCACAAAATAATGTAAACTATCAATAATTTGTTCAAATCTTAAATCTAAATATTATTTTTTATTTACGTCCCACCACAGTTGGACGAAAAATTATGTTTAATTTATAGATCCTATCATCAGCGCAGGTCTGTTGGATTCCTTCTTCTTAGTCGGATGTAGCCAGTACTTCTAATTAATGTTCGTGCAAGTGGGTTTGGGTGAACATCTAACTTTTTAAAATATGACTCCGCTTGTTTTTTTATTTCATTT